>NC_041227.1:131331304-131387630 GCF_002837175.3 Physeter macrocephalus | reverse complement strand
GCCGCGCCCCCCGCCCCCCGCCCCGCCGCCCGCGCCGCGCCGCGCCGCGCGAGCCGTGCGTGCCGCCGCCCGCGCCCCGGCCCCGCGTCGCTGCCTATCGCTTATCCTATACCGGCTGCAGCCGGTCTCCGCCGGCCTCGGGGGCGCGCCGCCGACCATGTGCTGCGAGCGCGGAGCGCCGCCAAGGAGGGGGCCGGCCCGGCGTGCGCGCGCCGGCCCACGTGGACGAGGCCGTGCCGGGCCCGCGCCCGCCCGGGGCCCGGGCCGGGGGTCACGGAAGGTAACGGCCTCGCCGTGCCAGACCCCAGACCGGCCGTGGGGTCCCGCGGGGCCGCCCCCCACCCGCCCCGGCCGCGCGCATCCTGGCGCGCCGGGCCCGACCGGACCCCGGCGCTCGGCAGCGCTGTAAGCGGGGCGCGCCGGCACCCACTCTGCGGACACGTCCGGCCGGACGTGCGGGGTCCCCGGGCCGCCTCCCTTCCCGCCGGCCCCGCCCGCGCCCGGAGGGCTTGGGCTCCGGGCTGCGGCGTTTCCGCGCCCGCCCTGGGCAGAACAGGTTCCTTCCAGTTCGGGTGTGAGCTGCGCGCGCGGCGCCGCGGACCCCGAGTTCCTCCTCTCGTGCCCGCTTCCCCCGATTTCGTCAACTCGCGCACCCCAGCGGTTCCCCTTGGGGGGGGGCGTTGTGCGGGCCCCAGGAAGCTCGCGGCCGGCTGCCACGGGCGCTTTGCTGTCCCCGCTTTGCTGCAGAAGCGACAGCATCGCGTTGCGCGCGAGGGATGTGGGCGAGCGGCCGGGCTGAGTCAGCATCCCCGGCCCGGGGCGCGCGCGCATCCTCCCCGCCGAGCGGGAGGCGACGTCCACGCAGGTGCCAGGCCGCAGAACTCGCGGGGAGCGCCGGTGGGCGAGGGAGCCGGACGCCGAGGGGGTGCGTGCCCCTCATCGCGGAGTCCCGGACCCCAGGGTCACAGGGGGCTCAGCGGATGATGCTCGGGAGCCTCAGGAAGGAGCTCGTCGCGGGGACAAAGCCGTGTGTCGGGTCCCAGGCGTTTCGGAGCCCGCGGGGGCACGGACTCGGCCGCCTGGTGTCCGCCTCACGTCCCCAGGGCCTCTTTGAGAGCTGCTCTGGAGCAGAAAGCCGTATTCTCCGCGTCCCCTGCCGACTCTGGCCCCAGCCGCTCCCTGCATTGGGTTCGGAGAATGTGCTTCTGATGGGAGAAACTCGGGAGAGCCTGCTTTGGGGGTGCGTGTACGGAGGGTCGCCACCGGGAGGAGTCGGCCGTCTGAATCGTAATAAAAAGCCCTTTGCGGTCGCTGCCTGATTTCTCCCGTGATTTTGGCATCGGGTCTGCTGGGTTAAGTGCCATTTTGTGCTGTTAACCAGCTGGCGTGGGTTAGGGAGCCGGTGTGTTGGCGCAGAGTGCCTGCTTACGACCGGGACAGTACAGCCGGGGGCCACTGGTGAGCCTTGCAACCTTGCCCGAGTAACCTAACTTCCTGGAGCATGAATGACCAAATCTCTAAAATGGGGGCAATCGGGATATACCCAGAATCAAAGCATTTAATTGACGATGCCGGTGCAGGACGGATCACAGCGACTGGCGTTGTGTATGGTACGCCCTCACTAGCCAGTAGCTCTTACTGTTACTGCTGTTTGGGGCTTTCCAAGTCCAACAGCTGACGGCAGCACACATCCTGCACGCGGTCCTTTTTCGAGCTGTTCTTCCAGGACTCCACACGTAATGAAATTTAGAATGTGACTTTAACCACCGCCATGAAAGCACTTGATGCTAAAATAGGAATGCCTGTAAATATAATCTTCGATGTTTAGGATCGTACAGTGCCTTGAGACCTGTCCCTGCTCTGAGTGTGGAGATGTCGTATTTAGCATGACACAGCACATACTGCATTGAGACCTGCTTAGGAACCTAGGGGTGGGTGCAGCCCATTAACTATAGCCGAGTGACTCCAAGCAAGTCACCAAAGATCTTGGTGCTTCAGCTTCTTGGTTTTAAAAATTAGACAAATAATGCAGAAAGCCCTAGGGGTGAATGAACGTTTGGGAAGGTCACATCTGAGTGTGCGGCCAGGTGACATGACTAGCTGTTGGAGGAGCATGCCTGTAATGATAATAGCAATAATAATGTAATGCTATTTTATTAATATTAATTATACCTATTAGTATTTTTTTTTTGCATTTTTGCTGTGTTCCCTGTATTAGGTGCGGTTCCTGTGATCTAATTTTAAGCCCATCAGCAACCTTCTACAGTTGACACTCATCTCCATTTTACAGATGAGAAAAGTTTAGGCACAGAGCATGGAAGGGATTTTCCCCAAGGTTTAGACACACTGGCTGTTTTTGCAACTGAGAGCTCTTCCAAGTATGACATTTGCCTCCTGCGTTCGGATAACAGCAGGGTGTCTGGAAACCCAACCTCTGTGCAGTCTTGCCAGCCAAAAACCAGTGACATTTGCCCACCATGATGAGAGGCTGGCTTCACCTTGTTCCCTGAATCCTAGTGAGACCAAGTGTGAAAACCCCTGTTTTTCTCTCTCTAACAGGGAAAGCAACGGAGGGAAAGCACTGCATTACCATGCTAATCAATTACCTCCCCCCGCCTCAAAAAAAAGAAAAACAAAACTAACTCTTGTTTAGTTCTAAATACGAACACAAGGACCTTTAGAATCTGGAGTACAGAACCAGAAAAATCAGGAAATTAAGTTCAGGGTTCAGCGCCCCTCTTAGCCTCTTCTGTTGTGTCTGTCGCAACCCAAGTGGCGGCAGAGCCCCTAGGGCCCTTCGTTTACAGGGGGCAAGGCTATAATGATGCCGTAGAAAGTCCCACAACGTCTCTGGAAATGCAGTGGCTCCCGAGAGCTGTCCCCACTGCTGTCTCTTTTCTAGCCCTCCTGTTTTGGCTCATTTGCATGAGAACAGATTCCTTTGTGCAAACTTGGCCTGCCGGGTCTCTGTCAACGTTCAGAGTCCTTCTAGTCTTCATGTTGGGTTGCTAGGCAGATATGACCCTGGCTTGCAAATAAGCTCCCTGCATTTACCAGCCCGTGAGAACTTCAACTTGGGGTAAGTAGACTGAAAGGAATCTTGTCTGGAGCTCAGGGAAGTATAAGCCTGCCTTTAAGGGCTGGGTCTTCAGAGCAGCCAAGGAAGAGGGGGAGCCCTGGACGGCCTGCCCACCCGCCCACTCTCCTCCTTCCCTGTGTCTGCACCACGTGCCTGTCTTACCGTGAGTATTCGATTAACTCAAACTCTCGCTTTAAACCTTTAATATCTGCTTCTCCGGACAGCACGGAACTTCACAGACTTTTCCCTCTAGGAATCCTGAGTTTCGAGGTGGAGGTGCTGGGTTTATCTTGAGGTTTACAGGATTTCCCCCAACCCTGACGTTTGATGGCTTGAGGGAAGGCAGGGCCCTTCAAACAGAAATGCATGTTTGGGGGAGAATTTGAAGATTTCCCAAGGGGAAAATCTGTTCTGAGGCACAGTTTTGGGGGAATCACTTTTCAGAACATCAGCTCTTTCCTGAAGTTGATTTGTCTGAGAACCCACCATGGGGCAGGCCCGCTGTTCCTTTATTCCTGCCTGGTGGGCCTTCTCTTGCTTAGCCAGAGCCAAGATCTCACTAGGGTGCCCTGCTCTAGCTGTAAACACCTCTGGGGGGGAGATCAAAATATTATGTCAGGGAAAGCTCCTTTCTTCAAGTCAGTATGTCCCATCTCCCAAGTGCATCTTGTTAAAGATGCATTTCCAAGAAAGTTATCTTGTGCTTAATAATAATTTGTCAAAATTTATATGTTGTTTGATTATAAACAATTACTTACAGTAGTAATGACAGTGGCTCGATCCAGAAGGGATTTTTTTTTTTTTTTACACTTGGAGCAAAGCATAAGCAATTAAATTTCAATTTCTACACAAAGTCTGTGTTCCAGAAAAGTAGGATAAGGTAATTCACTACTTCTGAACATAAAGGTCTATTATGTTGGGATAGAATGGAAATACAGTTTTGAAAAAAAGAGAGAGAAATGGTAGAAAATTTCCAACCTAATGAGAACTCTTCTCAAGTAATTTTTGAATGAATGATGGTGGGAATTCCCTGACGGTCCAGTGGTTAGGACTCGGCACTTTCACTGCTGGGGCCTGGATTCGATCCCTGGTCGGGGAACTAAGATCCTGCAATTGCTCAGGTGTTTATATGACATTGGATACGTTGAAAAGCGCGGTGTAATAGTTTTGTTGTAAAAGTCAGCACTTACGGATACAATTGAAGTGATAACTTTTGCAGCTATTTAGAATTGTGATGAAACAATGAAGGTACCTTAACCCTGTGTGAGGGTTTTAGGGGCTGAATGTTTGTGCCCCTCACCATTCAGATGTTGAAGCCCCTCCCCCTCCCCCTCCCCCCTCCCCCCTGCAATGTGACAGTATCTGGAGATGGGGTCTTTGGGAGGAATTAGGGTTAGATTAGGTCATGAGGGTGGGGCCCATATGATGGAATTCGTGCCCTTATAAGAAGAGGAAGAGAGAGAAATCTCTCTGTCTCTCTGTGTCTCTCTCTGTGAGCACACACTGAGGAAAGGCCATGTGAAGGTGCAGTGAAAAGACAGCCATCTACAAGCCAGGAAGGGAGCCCTCACTAGCACCTGACCATGCCGGCACCCTGATCTCAGACTTATGGCCACCAGAACCAGGGGAAAATACGTTCCTATTTTTTAAGCCACCCAGTCTGTGGTATTTTGCTATGGCAGCTTGAGTTAATACAGAAGGGGTTTTTTGTTTTTCCATATTCTTTTAGAGGATACCCAAGCAGAAACATTTGCAGGCCAATGAGGAGGATCCATATTAGTACGAGGACAAGAAAGATGTGGTTCCCCGCCCTCCCGGATAAGTTCTCCCTGGAGAGGGAAAACAAACCCAAGAGTCACCATAGTGGACCGTGAAAGGCAAGGGAGGGGGCTGTGTAACTGAGAGGTTTGGTGGAAGATGCTATAAATGTTAAGAGGCATGTGAACGTGGACTCCAAGGCCCGACTTGGAATCCCAGGTCTGCCCTGGCAGCTGTGTCACCTTTTGGGCGAATTAACCTCTCTCTACCTCAGTCTGCTCATCCATGAAAGGGGGAGGATAATAATAATAATAATACCTCCCTCAGAGGGTAGTTGTGTGGGGAGCTTAGTGCTGTGTTGCTAGGTTAACTGAATTAACCTGTGTAAGAGGCTGGGGGCATTGAGGAAGATGGAGCTCGGTGGGCCTAGAATGGGTAGGAAAGTTCTTGCAAGCACTGGCAAGGCGGAGGGGTGAAGGGTGAAGAGAATGAGAGGAAGGTGGTGGTGGGGGGAAGAGTATGCTGGATTTGGGGACAGGGAGGTCACCTCCCCACCCAGGGTACCAGGGGCCTCTGGTGATCTGAATTCTCTCACTCCTGGTTACCACTCTGGGCAGTGTTGATGTATCCCTGTGGGCATTGCGTTCACTCTGGAGTAACTTTGACTTGGATGTCAACACTGATATTTGTCCTTTTTTGTCTTCATCGTTTACTGCTCCTGTAGTTTTGTCATCTCACCGCTTATAAAGAAAAAAAATGAGAGAACAATGGCCTTGAGGAGGGCTCTATAAATGATCTCAAGCCTGTTGCAAAAGTCTTAAAAACAGAACAAAACAAAAATTAAAATTCTCGGAACCAAGTAATTTTAATCACATTGCTTTCAGGAACAAATACATGTCATGTTAGACTCTTATGGCACGGTTGTGAGTCATGGAGTTTTGGAAAGTGCTGGGTGTGGGACCACTGGGTTTTGTCGCCACCAGATCAGGCTTCCTTTGGGTAATTGTTGAAGTCCCACCCGCCCATCATGTTTCCTCAAAGTCCAAGGAATGAAAACCTGCTCTCCTGCTATGTTTCTTGCCTAAAGGGAGATGCTGGCTTTCCCCATCTTGTCTAAACACGCACAGCCTGCCTCGCTGCTTCCTGGAACGGTACACACTGTTAAGCTTCTACTTTAACCCTGTCAGAGCGGTGCGTCCATGCGTCTCCACGTGGCTAGCAGGATACGGGGCCAAGAAGCTAGGAGGATGCTCCAGGACTGTGTTAGGGGTTTGAGGCAAGGAGGGACCCTGCCCTGCCGTGGTCGGTGGAGGGCTCTGGCCTCTGTGTTGAGCTCAGATGCTTAGTAGGGATCCGGGGCGGGGCTGGGTACAGGGAACATCCATCCGTCCTTCCATCCCACGTCCACTGCTGCTCTATCCGGACAGCCTCTGCTCATACAGCCCACTCGTGCGCAGCGGCGAATGCAGTAGTCTCCCAGGCCACAAAACCACGCCTCGGAGGATGTGGTCCGTGCTCTCAAAGTGTTTGCTCTCTAGTTTAGAAGAGAGGACACACGTGATTATCACCTAAAGCAGCCCCTCAGCAAAGGGCGCTTTTGCAAGTGAGAACCTCAGAGGCAGGGGAACTGAGAAAGGTCATCTGAATTTAGGGAAGTGATGAGATGAAGCTGAGTTTTCAGGGTGGGGTGGAGGCTCGGCCGGAGCGGTTCAGGTCAGATGCACTCATTTGGCCAATATGGGCTGAACGCTTCCTGGGTTGGGTAGCCGGATTATGCAGTGTGTGAAACAGATAGACAGCCCTGCCCTCATGGACTTCACATCTGAGAGTTGTGGTGGTTTCTTGTTGGAGCAGTTAGCTCAGTGTCATGGACAGATCATCCTTCTGGATGTTTCTGATATTAAAATGTAATTCCCACTTTCTTTTTGAAAAAATTTTTATGGGAGTAGAGTTGATTTACAATGTTGTGTTAGTTTCAGGTGTACAGCAAAGTGACTCAGTTATACAGATACATAGATCCACTCCTTTTTAGATTCTCTTCCCAGATAGGCCATTACAGAGTATTGGGTAGAGTTCCCTGTGCTGTACTGTAGGTCCTTACTAGTTATCTGTTTTATATATAGTAGTGTGGATATGTCAATCCCGATCTCCCAATGTATCGCTTCCCCTGTTACCCTGGTAACCATAAGTTTGTTCTCTACATGTGTGACTCTTTTTCTGTGTTATAGGTAAGTTCATTTGTACCCTTTTTTTTTTTTAGATTTCACATATAAGCGATGTCATGTGGTGTTTGTCTCTCTCTGACTGACTTACTTCACACAGTATGACAATCTCTAGGTCCATCCATGTGGCTGCAAATGGTATTACGCAATTCCACTTTCAATTGGCCTTGTCAGCAAAGGACGATGTCCCTTACAGCCCCTCTACATCTTGACCTCGTACTGTTAACGCCGTCCAAAACCAGATTTGCTGGTGGCCCGGGACAGAAGGACCCAGCTCAGGTTTTCCCAAAACAGCACCGACAACCATGGGATTGTGTGACCAGGAACTATAGTTTGGAGCTTTGAAAATGCAAATCAGGATGTCTCTTCACTTTCCCTTTGGCCTTGTTGTAACCATAGTGTTTGTACCTTTTACCTTTTCTGGGTTCAGGATCCAACAGCCAAGAATGCTGACAGACACTTATGACAAAGAGTCAGCCAACAGCTGCAGGGAGTCTGGTTTTACCATCTATACTCGGAATAGTTTTGCTTAATAATAATTGTAGTAACGCTTTGGCTTTGCATGGTACTTTTTCAGAGTATTCTCATGTTTGTTATCTCTTTATCCTCAAGCCAGTTGAGAGAGGGGAGAATTATAGTCCACATCTCTGAGCACTTACTGGGAGCAGGCACTCGTGTTGGGTTACTTCATCCTCATGTTGGGTTTGGGGTGGAGGAACTTTTCTATGGCTCTGTTTTTCAGGTAAGTGGGGAAACTGAGGCTCAGAGAAATTCCATAACCTATCCAAAGTCACACAGCTAGGAAATGACTCTTCTGAATCCTGGGCACATATACTTCTGCAGACAGGCCATCACATCCCCAAAGCCAATTCTCCAAAAAGCAGATTTGCCAAGTAACTACTTCACTGAATTGAGCTTTTTTTTGGCCAGACCGCATGGCTTGCGGGATCTTAGTTCCCTGACTAGGGATTGAACCCCGGCCCATGGCAGTGAGAGCACAGAGTCCTAATCAGTGGACCCCGCTGGACTGCCAGGGAATTCCCAGAATTAAGCATTTTTTCCCCCCAAGTTTTGGTCTTTTCCTTACTTCTGCCCCTGCTTCAGCCTCAGGGGTTCTCAGATAAAACTTAGCTCGAGGACTTCCCTGGTGGCGCAGTGGTTAAGAATCCGCCCACCAGTGCAAGGGACACAGGTTCGAGCCCTGGTCCAGGAAGATCCCACATGCAGCGGAGCAACTAAGCCCGTGCACCACAACTGCTGAGCCCACGTGCCACAACTACTGAAGCCCACACACCTAGGGCCTGTGCTCCGCAACAAGAGAACCCACCACAATGAGAAGCCCGCGCACCGCAATGAAGAGTAGCCCCCGCTCGCCACAACTAGAGAAAGCCCGCGCGCAGCAACGAAGACCCAATGCAGCCAAACATAAACAAACAAACAAATAAATAAATTTATTTTTAAAAAACCAAACTTAGCTCGAATCTCTCTTAGCAGGCTTGGGCTGCCATAGCAAAATACCACAGACTGGGGGCTTACACACAGAACTTTGTTTCTCACCGTTCTGGAGGCTGGGAAGTCTAAGGTCAGGATACCGGCTGGGGCTTCCCTGGTGGCGCAGTGGTTGAGAGCCCGCCTGCCGATGCAGGGGACACGGGTTCGTGCCCCGGTCCGGGAAGATCCCACATGCCGCGGAGCGGCTGGGCCCGTGAGCCGTGGCCGCTGAGCCTGCGCGTCCGGAGTCTGTGCCCCGCAACGGGAGAGGCCACAGCAGTGAGAGGCCCGCGTACCAAAAACAAAAACAAACAAAAAAAAAAAGAAAGGAAAAAAAGATGCCAGCTGATTTGGTTCTTGGGGAGGACTCTCTTCCCGGCTTTCTCACAGCTGCCTTCTTGCTGTGTCTCCATCTGTGAGAGAGAGAGAGAGAAAAAGCTCTCCCCTGTCTCTTCAAATAAGGGCACCAATCCCATCATGAGGGCTGCCCCCTCAATGACCTCCTCTAACCCTGGTTGTCTCCCAAAAGCCCATCTCCAAATACTGTCCTATTGAGGGGTAAGGCTCCAACATAGGAATTTTGAAAGGACACCAGCATTCAGTCCATAATGGAATCTAACATATTTCATTGTAGAGGTGCAACAGATCTGGGGAAAGGATAAATCTGCAAAAACAGAAAAGACAGTAGGTAGCATTTAAGAGAAAGTTTTCCCTCTTCTCATGCAGAAATGATGCAGGAAAAAATGAAGCTTTGACACACGAACCCCGATCAGTCTTCTTTTTCTTTTTTTACAGATTTATTTATTTATTTATTTTTGGCTGCGTTGGGTCTTTGTTGCTGCGCGCGGGCTTTCTCTAGTTGTGGTGAGCAGGGGCTACTCTTCATTGTGGTGCGCGGGCTTCTCATTGTGGTGGCTTCTCTTGTTGCGGAGCACGGGCTCTAGACACGCGGGCTTCAGTAGTTGTGGCTCGCAGGCTCTAGAGCGCAGGCTCAGTAGTTGTGGCGCACGGGCTTAGTTGCTCCGCGGCATGTGGGATCTTCCCGGACCAGGGCTCGAACTCGTGTCCCCTGCATTGACAGGCAGATTCTTAAACCACTGTGCCACCAGAGAAGCCCAAATCGGATTTTTGTTGATACTAACAAATGATTGTTTGTTTTAAAAAAGGGGGCTTTACTAGAATTGCAATTATACTTTTTATTTTTTAATTTTTGAATTTTTTTAAAGCCTTTATTGAATTTGTTACAATATTGCTTCTGCTTTATGTCTTGGATTTTTGGTCACGAGGCATATGGGATCTTAGCTCCCTGACCAGGGATCGAACCTGCACCCCCTGCATGGGAAGGCGAAGTCTTACCCACTGGACCGCCAGGGAAGTCCCTGTGATTATATTTTAAAATACTTCTTATAATTTAGAGAGCCGCATAGAAATGTTTGTTGATGAAGTTGCGTGATATCTGAGATCTCTTTCCAAATAATCCAGTACAAGTGGAGGATGAGGGAAAGACAAGTAGGAGGGGAGACGGGTAAAACCAGACTGGCCCTGTGTTGATAATTGTTGAATCTAGATGTTGGGTAGGTATGTGTGAGTTTCTCAACTTCTGTATTTTGACAACTTTCATAACAAAAAGTTTAATAAGTAATAATAAACAGCGCTTTGTAAAAAGTCCTTAAACATTTGGCAAACAGGCTTTAAGGGAGTGGATTTCAGGTAATTGACTCTAAGCCCTTTTCATTGGATCCCACCTCTCATGATTTTTCTTCTCAAGTGGAGGATGGAGTTTTATAGGAAGGATGTTATTCAGAGGCCCATCTACTCTCTGTTTTTCTGACCTGTGTTCAAGGACCCAGATATAATTTCTGCAGGGCTACTGAGTTTTAGATGCGTGGTGTGATGTCACCTCTGCTCTCCCAAGTTGCCTCCTGCCGCATGGCTTCCTTCTGGGACAGTCCCAACAAGTGGCTCCAGCCTAAAGCCAGGCAGGATGTCACCTGTTCCTGTGGGTGAGTTTCCTGGCATCCCTGGGGTCACAGAGGTGGATATTCCCAACAGGGTGTGGCTATAGGTCTTCAAGCTTAAAAATTTTTTTTAAATTATCTAAGTGGAATTGCTCCTCCAGTTTGGATGGAGGTATCCAAAGATTTCTTTTGCTCCAGTTAGAAGATAAATGAGTCGGGGGATGTAACGTACAACAGGATGACGGTAGCGAACCTGCCGTGTGGAATGTCTGCAAGTTGTTAGGAGAGTCGATTCTCAAAGTTCTCACTACAGGAAAAAAAACCTTCGTTTTTCTTCTCTGTCTCTCTCTCTCTCTGTCTCTCATTTTCTTGTATCTGTATGAGATGATGGATGGTAACTAGATTTACCGTGGTCGTCATTTCACAATATATGTATGTCAAGTCGTTATGCTGCGTGCGTTAGACTTACACAGTGCTGTACGTCAAAGATATCTCAATAAAATGAAAAGAAAAAAAGATGACGGAAAAAAGATTTCCTTTCCATCCTCTGTTGAGGTAAGACTGCGGCTCTAAGAAATCTTTCCGAGTTGGGCCAGCCCCAGACTGACATGTTGGGGTCTAGAGGCAAAGGGAAGGGGCCTTGAGGATGTTTATTACACATAGATGTTAAATGACCATCTGATATTGGCCACCAAGGTAAACTGGATTTTCCTCTGCCCTTGGGCTTGGATGAGGGCGAGGCTAAATTTAAGGAGGCTCTCACCGTCAGGGCTGCGCTTACGGTCAGGGCACCCGAGCTGCGGCGCCACCTCCTTGAGTTTTGCGCCCTGGGCGCTCGGCTTGCCTCACTCCAGCACCGTCTCTCCCCTGGGCCCCCCTGGGCCCCCCTGGGCCCCCCTGGGCCCCCCTGGGCTCCCCCGGACCGCGACGCTGGACTCCTAATCTCTCAGCGGAGCAGCCAGAGGGATTCTGTTACGTTGAAAGTCAGAGCTTTGCTGCTCTTGCTCAGACCCTCTGGCCCGGGAGGATTCCAGCCATTCCTCGCCCTTCCTCACTCCAGGGCTTCTCCTGCGGCTTCTCGGCCGCCCTCACGTGCCCCAGCCCTGCGCCCTGCCGGGTTCTCTGCCCGCGGCATCCCTTCCCGACTGAACCTCCCAGAGCTGCAGAGCTTCCTCCCCTTCTCTCCTGGATGCACCTAGAAAGATCACCTTCTCGGTGAGGTGGTCCCTGCCCTTCTTCTTTAACGCGCGCCTGCTCGCTGGCTCGCTCTCCCCAATCCCCTTCCTGTGGTGATTTCTCCCTGATGCGTTCCCTGGGTCCACGTCTTCCCCTCCTCCCCCCAGCAGGTAAGCGGCAGGAGGGCCGTGGGTTCTGCGTGCCATTCACTGCTGAGCGCACAGCGCCCAGATCGAGACCTGTGCCTCGGTCCCCGTTCGCTGGATGGATGACCGAAGGCACGGGGTCGGAGGGGGGCGGATCGTTTCCGACAGACGTGGGCAGCTGGTGCCCCGGGACCCCCGCGTGACTCCGGGCTGCAGCCAGCGCCCCCGGTGACCGTGGTCCGACTGGTCGGGTGAAAGCACAGAACTCTGCAACCAGAGATCACACTCCCTCTGCGCCTTTGTCTTTCTTGGCCTCAGCTCATCCGAAGCTTGGTCTTTGGAAAACCAACAGAGCCCTCTGCCAGAAAGGTCTGCCCGACTGTCTTGTTGCTTCAGCTGTTTGCAAGGCGCTCTTGCGGGCTGCTTGGCCGCGGGGGGCCCACGGGGAGCCAGGGTCAGGTGACGGGCAGCCGGCCCGGGTGTGCAGCCTGCAGAGCCCCTCTGCAGGGCAGCTCCTCCTTCCCAGGGCTCAGCCCTTCTGGCCCACAGCCCGCCTGTGAGTCGTTTCCGTGATGAGTACCCTTCCCCATCAGCAAGCCCGGGACCCAAAGGGAGGCCAGACGTTAGCCGGCCCGGCGGCCTTGCTTTACAGCGGGCTCGTGGAAAAGAGCACAGACCATCTCAAAGCTGACTGGCAACCAGAGTTCCTGAGGACGCGGGCAGGGTTGGCGCTTGTGCTCAGCAAAATCTATCCCAGTCAGCTCAGATGGACCTTCCTTGGGGGTGTTTGTTGAGTAAGGTGGTTGATTACCTTCCAGGCCGGTGGAAGGAGGGGTGAAGGCTTTATTTGTCAAATGCTTCCCCTTCTTCCTAAGCCCCCAGGGGTGCTCCTTGCCTGTGTCCACTCTCCCTTCTTTTGTTTATTTGGCTGCGTCGGGCCTTAGTTGCAGCGCGCGGGCTCTCTGGTTGTGGCGCATGGGCCTAGTTGCCCCGCGGCATGTGGGATCTTAGTTCCCCGGCCAGGGATTGAACCCGTGTCCCCTGCATTGGAAGGCAGATTCTTAACCCCTGGACCCCCCAGGGAAGTCCCCCACTCTCCCTTCTGAGATGGGGAGTGTGATGTGTAAAGAAAGTTTGGGAAAGTAACCTCAGATAAGACACTGAGCCGATAGTCTTTAAAAAAAGATCTTTTAAAAAGATCTTGGATCTTTAAAAAAAAAAAAAAAAAGCACAACGACCCAGCTTTATTGAAGTAGGATCGACAAATATAAATTATATACGACGTGATGTTTTGATATACATATACATTATAAAATGATGACCGCAATAAAGCTAATTTAACACATCCGTCACCTTACGTAGTTACCTTATAAATTTTGTTGGTGGTGGAAACATTGAAGATCTACTTTCTTTGCAAAATTTCAACTATGTAATACAGTTTTACGAACTCTAGTCACCATGCTGTGCATTAGATCCAGTCACCGTGCTATACATTAGATCCCCAGAAGCGACTGATTCTTTTTTTAAAAAATATTTATTTATTTATTTGGCTGTGTCGGGTCTTAGTTGCGGCATGTGGGATCTTTGTTGCCCCGTGTGAGATATTCGTTGCGGCATGCGGGATCTTTAGTTGTGGCATGCGAACTCTTAGCTGTGGCAGGCATGTGGGATCTAGTTCCCCGACCCAGGGGTCGAACCTGGGCCCCTTGCATTGGAAGCGGAGTCTTAGCCACTGGACCGCTAGGGAAGTCCCAGAAGCGATTGATTCTACGTAACTGGTTGTTTGTACTTTGACAAACTCCCTTCCATCTCCCCCACCCCCCAGCCCCTGGCAACCATCGTCCTCCTCTCTGCTTTTGTGAGCTCTACTTTTTTAGATTCCACATGTAAGTGAGATTGTGTGGTATTTGTCTTTCTGTGCTTGGCTTGTTTCACCTCACATAGTATCCGCCAGGTTCATCCAAGTTGTTATGAATGGAGAAGAATTTCCTTCTTTTTTAAGGCCCAATAATTCCATTATGTGTGCACATACAATGCACACAGCACATTCTCTTTACCTATTCACCCATTACTGGATACTTGGGCTATTGTGAATAATGCTACAATAAACATGCGGGTGCCAGTAGCTCTTCAAGATATTAATTTCATTTCCTTTGGATATATACCCAGAAGTGGGATTGCTGGATCATATGGTTGGTCTATTTTTAATCTGAGGAACCTCCATACTGTTTTCCATAATGTCAGCTTGGATCTTAATCCAGGTCCGTGGCTTGAAGTCCATTCTTTGAACGTCTGACTTGCTTTTTCCCTTTAGTTAAAAACAATAAGTGGGGAAAGGATTAAATGTCTCCCTGGAGGTGTGGGCGTGAAGGCTAGGGCAATGGTGTACTGGCTAAATTAGCTTATTTCCATGCCATAAAAATTTTAAGTATTAATGATTCTCTTTGAAAACCTCAGAGGAATGTTTTATCCACAGAATTCTTAAGAAAAACAATCTGTTTACTTATGTTCCCACCTTAATTTTAACTTCCTTCTTAAGTGGTTTTTTTTTCTCCCCCACCCCCAGCCCCGGGGCGTTTTGTGTTGGGTCGTTCTGAAACGGATTATGGGTGAAGAATGAGGCCGCTCTAGTGTTCCAAGCCTAAGTAGCTTTAGGAAGAAAAGCTTCCTGCAACTGTTGCTCATGGTCAGAAGCCAGTAGAATAAGGCAGGTCAACAAGTGTTTGTTAGGCACCCTGCTTGTGCAGAGCCTCTTTCTTCTAGAAAGGGAGAAGTCTTTGGGGCCTCAAGATCAACAAATACCGGTTGAATCTAATTGAGTTTGAAATAATAACTTTCCTTTTGGACAACAGAAGAATTTGCCCTGCTGAACAATTGATTCTTTGCCCTCCAGATGACCGTGGCTGTTGACTCAGAATCCCTTTTATTTTGATTCAGTGCATCATAGCTGCCTATCCTTCTGAGTGTATCTGGATCTTCCAGAGCTTACACACCTCCAGCCACTCCCATCCACCTGGGTCGGCTGGCCGGCTTGGTCGGCTGTGCATTCCTTCCTCAAGGGCAGGGATACACAACTGGAAATGGCATCTGTCATAACCCCAGCCCTACTAGCACCTTTATTTATTAGTATTACTGTTATTTTTTGAAGAATGCGACTGTTCATTTATTTATTTCTTTGGTTGTGCTGGGTCTTAGTTGCGGCAGGCGGGCTCCTTAGTTGCGGCTGGCGGGCTCCTTAGTTGTGGCATGCGAACTCTTAGTTGCAGCGTGCATGCGGGATCTAGAGCCCTGACTGAGGATTGAGCCCGGGCCCCCCCTGCATTGGGAGTGCGGAGTCTTAACCACTGCACCACCAGGGAAGTCCCGCGTCTTTATATATTATAACTTGGTTCTCCGTGAATGGGCTGGGTGTTCCACGGAGGTTTTTAAAATCTGATCCAGAATTTCAAGTCTATGTCTCCTTACTAACCTAGTCAACTTAGGGCTATTAGGTGAACTAGGAGTAATATGGTTTTATTTATTCTGTGTTTCCATCTGCAAGCTGCAGTTGAAAGCATAACATTCCATTTCTGTCTTTCAGAACTCACCCTGATTTACTGTTTTGTGTTTTTCCACTGAAGCTGAATCATCTCTAGTTAGGTCTCTAGTTAGGTTAAGTATCAGTTAGGTTAATCACCTCCAGTTAAGTTAGTTTTCTTCTCGGACCAGAATCTGGATATTTTTTCCTAAGCATCTTGCTACTCAAGATGTAATCTAAAGGCTACGTTAGCAATACAGACCTCAGGTCCCAGCCTCACCTACTGAATCTACATTTTAATAAAGTCTCCAGCTGATTTGTATGTACATCTAAATGTGAGAAGCACCGGTTGAGCATGTCTTGAGATTTTCTTATTAAAAATTACATTGTCAAGATATAAAGGGACACATTTCTGTTAAACATTTTTTGGACATTTTTTCCTAACGTTTTATTATGAAACATTTCAAACATGCAGCAAAATGGAAAGAGTTCTACAGCGAGCTCGCTAGACTGTCCACCTAGATTCTACCATTAACTGATTTTTTTTCCTTTCCTTTTCTTCCCAATTAATTTCTATCGAGAATTTTATATAGAGGGACTTCCCTGGCGGTCCAGTGGTTAGGACTCAGCACTGTCACTGCCGAGGGCCCAGGTGCAATCCCTGGCCAGGGAACTAAGGTGCGGCCAAAAAGGGAAAAAAGAAAGAATTTTATATAGAAATGCTAGTTTACAGCATGACTGTTAGATAGAATCATGTCTTGGTAATAAGGTAATAAGGGCCTCACCCTTTCTTCTCGAACCCTTGTGGGTTTTGACAAGGTCGCACTTAGTTTGGGAATTTCTTGTGAATCAGAGAAGCACGGTAAGGTAGGAGTTGGGGAGCCCTGGAATTTCACAGAGCGCGGTGCTGGTCTTTGCCCCTCCGTCCGGAGCACGGGGCCTCAGTGTATCCTCCTCTGTACGGTGAGCGGGTTGTGAGAGAGCATCTCTACTGTTGCTTCCAACCCTGTCATTATGGGTCTATTGCAAATATTAGCATCACTGTTTCGCAGGTGGAGAAAGTGATGAACCCGTTCAGTAGTCGAATAAGAAGGAAAACATCTGTCGGCATGGAAAAGTGATTATTTCCTAAGCTACTGAGTAAGACACAGCTGCAGCGGCAGTTTTAACTCTGTTTTCTCGTCAATTTCTGTTCTTTCAGGAAACCTTCCAGACACATGAAGCCTTCAACCATCTGGAAGTCAGAAAGTCGACTGGGACTGACTGTGGCTTCTAGACCGCCCTGGTGTTCTGCAGATGTGAACATTTATCCCGCACTCACCGGCCGGAGCCCCGAATCGATGCGAGGCTTGTGCTCTGGCTCTCACGTCTCTGAGCACAGAGGGCTCGTTTCCTAAGTGACCAAAGAGCAGTTGTTGACACTGAGGCCTGACTGCCGCACACGGCCCGTCGTCCCCTTACGGGGCTGCGCTGGAGAAAGTCAAGTTCAGGGTTGTGAGTTTCCCCACTCTCGTGAATTAGGGTTCCAGACGGGGCCCCGTTTCTGTGGCGCCCACCGTCCCTGCGGCGTCACCACCAGCACCGTCACCACCAGCATCTTCCTGGAAACTCCACCACTGCATCACTCCACACAGCTGGAATCCTCCCCTGACCGCCATGGCCTGGCCTTTCCTAAAGGTTTTGCTGGTGGGGGCGAGTTTCCTGGGATGTCTTTATCCACTCGTGGATTTTAGCTTCAGTGGGGAGAAAAGAGACCAGAAACCGAATTTCGTGATCATTTTGGCAGATGACATGGGGTGGGGTGACCTGGGAGCGAACTGGGCAGAAACGAAGGACACCGCCAACCTTGATAAGATGGCTGCAGAAGGAATGAGGTGAGTCTGAGATGCCAAGCCAGCATCTCTTTGGATATTTTATCCTGACTCTTTTGGGGGGAGGGGGCCGCATAAAGCACTTAAAGAGCAATTGATGGGTCCATGTTGGTTTAATTAATTGATTGATGAATTTGGTTTGAAGCCAGTACAGCATCATGAAGGAGTCCATCCATCCATCCATCCATCCATCTGTCCATACGATAACTGTTCTTTTTTGGCCATGCTGCACGGCTTGTTGGGATCTCAGTTCCCTGGTCAAGGATCGAACCTGGGGCCCCGGCAATGAGAGCACTGATCCTAACTGCTGGACCGCCAGGGAATTCCGATTACGCTTATTTTGTGTGTGTGTGTGTGTGTGTGTGTGTGTGTGTGTGTATTAGGAGCTGGGAACACAAAGGTGAACAAATAACAATCCTTGCCCTCAAGCTCTCGTAGCGGAGACAGGTTGAAAGGAAAGTACAGATTACAATCTAGTCCGAGAGGCTGCATCAGGAATTTTTGGAGTCTGTGGGGAGGGTGTGGACCCCAGCCTGGGGGTTTAAGGGAGAAGGTGCCCTTGAAGAGTGACTGAAAGTCAGTGGGGCGCATGAAGGCCAAAGGACTTACTTACCTGTGAGCAGACAGGACTTACTGGTCCATTTAAGGTGCACTAAACGCTAAGGGACCACAAGAGGGGAGGAGGTGTACATCTTAACTGGCCGAAGTTTTATGAATATTTTAGATTGGTTTTCTTCTTGGGCTGACGTTGATCTGACTGGCCCGCTCAGATCCCACCTGCCTGCGTTAAACCCCTCCTGTTGGCTCTGTGGGAATTATCCCAACCGGCTGGTTAGGACAACACATGGGGTGTCTCTAGAGTTTCAGCCACTTGCATCCTTAAGCTGGGAGCTTTCCCCTGAGATAGGGACCCTTGGTGTCCCTGCGTCCGGTCTCACCCTCTCCAGTCCATCCTCCTCGCCTCAGCCAAGGTGAACTTTCTAGAAACACTTCTCTGCTTCCAATCCTTCAAAGGCATTTGGTGACCCTAAGAATGAAATCCCAACTCTGAAGAGCAGCGTACAAGCCCAGCCCATCCTCCGCACCGGTCCTCTACACTGGTCCTCTGCACGGCCCCGCCTGTCTGATGGCTTCTTCAGCTGTTGCCTCCCTCTGTCGGGGCCTCACCTGTGTGACTAGTTCTTCTTCTTCTTTGTTTTTAAATTTAATTTTTCTTCTATATTAGCGCATAGTTGCTTTACAATGTGGTGTTAATTTCAGGCGTGCAGCAAAGCGATTCAGTTATGCAGATACCCATTCTTTGTTCAGACTCTTTTCCTACACGGGTGATCACAGAATATCGAGCAGAGTTCCCTGTGCTGTACAGCAGGTCCTCGTCGGTTATCTATTGCATTGATACGTATAGTGATTAGTTCTTCCTGATGCCCTTTCCACCACTCCTGTTTTGGTTTCTACTCACCGTCTGGTTCCTAATTCCACGTGAGGTCCTCAGGAGCCCTTTCTTGGATGCCTCAGGCGTCCCTTTGCTGCTCTCCATGGTGACCGCTTAACCACCTGTGTAGGGTTCAACAGCGTCACCCCCAAATTCATGTCTACGCAGAGCCTCAGAACGTGACCTTATTTGGAACTAGGGTCCTTGCAAATGTCATCAGTTAGAGACCTCTGTGATATCCTACTTGATTTAGAGTGGTCCTAAATCCAACGAGCGGTGTCCTTGTAAGAAGAGGAGGGGACACAGCGGGACATGCAGCAGAGAAGGTGACGTGAAGATGGGGGCAGAGGATGGGGCGATGTGCCTACAAGCCAAAGACACCACCGGAAGCTGGAGAGAGGCCTGGAACGGGCTCTCCCTCTGGGCCTCCAGAAGGAACCAACCCTGCTGCCATCTTGACTTCAGACTTCTCGCCTCCTGAATTGTGAGAGAATACATTTCTATCATTGTAAGCCACCCAGTTTGTGGTAATTTGTTATGGCAGCCACAGGAAATTATACACTGCCCTTCTAGCTCTGGGCTTCAGGAAGAAAAATGCCTTGTCTCTTCTTCCACCCTTGTATTCCTAGCACGGTGCCCGGCACCTAGTAGGCTATTCAGAAGTATTTGTTCGTCAGTAAATGGGCTTCAGGAGTTCAGGGTGCTTTGAAATGTCACCCCAAATTTTGCATGTCAGATATTTTTTCTGTCAGATATTTTTTCTCTCCCTAGGGTTGAGAGTTAATGCAGAGCATTTAACAGATCCTCAAAGGGAACTGGGTTGCCAAGTGCTTAAGAACTTCTGCTTTTCGTGTCGAGTGGGTTTGTGGGGAAGTATCTGGCCCATTCTTTAAACCGAGATTTGTGAGCCTCGGGATCCTTCTTGTGAGCTGTCCGCACCTGCACGCGCTCAGCCTGAGCGGAGAGGGCATCTCGGGGACCGGAGGCAAATACAGTGGGGTGGGCTCTGCTACTTTTTCCTCCCTTGGATGAAAATAGTCTCTCCGTCGGAGGCTTGTGACAGTGGCCAGGCAGACAGCCCTCTGGCCCAAGGTTGACGGCTTTTCACTCTGTGCTTTGTTGACAGGAAGGCAAGCTTCCTGTGAGGCCAGGGATTGACTCATCACGGGCTTTCCCCTGCCTACTCACCGCCAGCGGGGAACCGTGACTTTCAGAAAGAACGCTTATTGCCAAACAGGGGCTAAGGGTGACTTGAGAAACTGTCTTTTCTGTTGTCTCCCTTTTATTAGTGCGTTCGTTTCCTAGGACTGCCGCAACAAATTACTACAGATTAGGTGGCCTGTGTGGAAAAGAATGAAATGTTGGGACTTCCCTGGCGGTCCAGTGGTTAAGATTCCGCGCTCCCACAGTGCAGGGGGTGCGGGTTCGGTCCCTGGTCGGGGAGCTGATATCCCACACGCCACATGCTGCACACGTGGGATCTTAGTTCCCACGTGTGGGGAAAAAAAAAAGAATGAAATAACACCATTTGCAGCAACATGGATGCACCTAGAGATGATCACACTGAGTGGAGCAAGTCAGACAGAGAACGACAAATACCATATGCTATCACTTATATGTGGGATCGAAAATATGACACAAATGAACTTATCTATGAAACAGAAACAGACGTAGAGAAGAGACTCGTGGTTGCCAAGGGGCAGGGGGGGTGGGGGAGGGATGGATTTGGAGCTGGGATTAGCAGATGCAAACTATTATATAGAGAATGGAGAAACAACAAGGTCCCACCGTAGAGCACAGGGGACTGTATTCCATGTATTCCTGGGATAAACCATGATGGAAAAGAACATGAAAAAGAATGTATATATGTATAACTGAATCACTGCTGTACACCTGAAACTAGCACAACATAGTCAATCAACTAGACTTATAAGAAAAATTAGTGGCCTCACATAGGCCACTAGTCATATTTATCCTCTCAGAGTTCAGAGGCTGGAAGTCCTAAATCCAGGCGTGGGCGGGGTTGGTCCTTCCGGAGGCTCCGAAGGAGAGTCCGCTCCAGGCGTCTCTCCTGGTTTCTGGTGACTGCCAGCAGCCCTTGGTTTGCAGCCTCACCCCTGGGTCGTCCACCTCCGCAGTTCACGTACCTCCCCGCGTGTGTGTCTAAACCTCCCTCTTCTTGTAAGGACACCAGTCGTTGGCGTTAAGGCCCATCTTAATCCAGCATGACCTCATCTCAACTTGATTACGTCTGAGAAGACCCTATTTCCAAGTAAGGTCACGTTCACAGGTTCTGGAATGACCTGAACTGGGGGGGACACGATTCAACCCAGAGACATTACTGCTACACATGTAATTTGTACTACACCCATTATACTGTGATTAGCCATTATACTGCGCATATATATCTGCACAGATATATCTGTGCCTCTGCTCCGAACATAGTCTGAAACGCAGCACCTACTCGTGAGATGCTTGTTGCTTTGAAGATTAAGCATCCTGCTTAAGAGGGCAGGCTCTGGTGCCACGTGGCTCGGGTTCAAATCCCAGCTCTAATACTTTCCACCTGTATGACCCTGGATGGGCCACCTCATCCCTCGGAGGTTTGCTTTCATCTTCCGCGGGGGGGCAATGGTAGCACCCACCTCATAGGATGTTGTGAGGGTTAAATGAAGAATTAGCTATGTAGGCATCAGCAGAGAGCCTGGCACACCATAGACGCAGATAAATGTTAGCTATGGTTATTTTTGTTATTGTTATGAGAAAGCAATATCCATCTGAATTGTCAGTGTGAATTTGCTACTCTGCCTATGGAAAGGTCTAAGCGATAACTCACGGAAGGAGGTCCGGGGTCCGGGGACAAATGCCAGTAAATCTCTACGTGGACCGTGCACGCCGGGCCAACAGCTGTACTCGAATCAACCCAACAGCTGTGCCAGTAACTAACCCTTACCAGTGCTTGCAAGGCACCAGGCTCCGGGCATCGCCCCGGTCAGTTTCTGCTACCACCTGATGCTTCTCTTCTTTCACAGATGAGGAGATCAAGGTAGTGACTCGCCCAGAGTTAGCGATGGCTGAATCAACGTGCGCTCACTCTAGAGCCTTATCGTTAAGGGCTGGGAAGTAGAGGTGAATTTGCCAAGAGTGTCCTTCAAGGCCTGGGCTGGCTTTGCCACGAAGAGGGAAGGAGGCCGTCGAAGGAGGTGCAGATCAGAGTCTCGATAGTTCTCCTCCCTCTGGAGCTGACAAAGGACCTCTGTGCCGTGAAGGTGGAAGAGGCAACTGAGAGATGTGGTTGAGATGTCAGTCATCGATGCGGCCGTTGGACAGGAGGCTCCACCGGCCGAGAACGTGTGGTTGCCACGGCCGCAGATGCCTGCCATCTCCCCCGTGCTGGCTCGGACTTCGTCTCCAAGCCCCTCCCCAGGTTCCGTCTGCCTCAGGGCCTTTGCACTGGCTGTTCCTCCCCTCTTCCTGGCAAGCTCTCCCCTCAGGCTCTGAGTGGCCGGTCAGTCTCGGCTCCAGAGTCACATCCTGGAGGAGGCCTCTCTGACCTCCCTAACCCTTCACCAGGCGTGTCTCTCACTTTTCCTCCTGATTTGTTTCCATGACCCGTATCACCACCGACATGATCTTTGTTGCCTGTCTCTCATCCTGAAATGTCAGCTCCCTAGAGGAACCGTCTAATCTATCTTGTTCATGGCTCCAGCGCTTAAAACAATGCCTGGAGCATGGTAGCCTAGCTCAACAATATCTGTGTGCCTGGGTTCGGACTTCTGGATCTAAGCTTCTGGACAGGCAGAGGCGAGTTAACCGCAGCGGGACTTGGAACCAGGCTGCCTGACTCTGTCACTTGCTAGCTCTGGGACACCAGGCTCATGACTAAACTTTGCCGGGCCTCAGTCTGGCCGTCTGTAAGATGGGACAGGAGTGGCGTCATCGTGGGTCATTTTGAGGAGGAAATGGGTTAAGTCATGTAAGACAGCAGCAGGTCCCTGGTAGGTGTGAGCTCTTACGTTTCCCCTGAACCTTTGGCTCTGCTGCCCTGCTCTCCTCCCATCCCCCTCCCTTGGCTGGAGGGTCAAGCATGTTGGCTCAGCTTTTGTTCCAGAAGCTCCTCCCTCCGTCTGTGCTGGACCCTCATCCTTCCCCAGGCTGGGCCGTGAGACTCAGCTGTCCTCTCGGAATCTGCTTGATTCTGTTCATTCCTCCACCAGGTCCCCAAGTCATTTTCCTTCCTTCCTCCCTTCCTCCCCTCCTTCCTTCCTTCCTTTTTCCCTTCCTTCCTTCCTGCCTCGTGGCATGTGGGATCTTAGTTCCCCGACCAGGGATTGAACCAGGGGTCCCGGCAGTGAGAGCGCCGAGTCCTAACCACTGGACCACCAGGCAGGTCCCCATTCATGTTTTTTTTCAATCTGACTATGGCCCATGCAAGTTGCCAACTGTGTGGTCAGAAGAGGCACCATTCGCAACATAATTATGATGTCATCATGGTTGCAAGGAAGAGGAATCCTTGGGGAAAGAAAAGCAAAATTCGGGACTTCCTGGGCCGTCCTGTGGTTAGGACTCAGTGCTCTCACTGCTGGGGCCCCGGGGTCAATCCCTGGTCCGGGAACTAATATCCCACAAGCTGCATGGTGCGGCCGGGGGAAAAAGAAGAAGCAACGTTTTCAGAGCCTTGATTTTGGTGTCCCTCTTCAGACTTCCTAAACTCCAGTTCCACGGAGATAAAACAGGGGTTGCGGCCTAAGGCCCCATGGCCTTGAACTCATTTCCAGCAGCTCAGATCAAAGAGCGTCCACATCACCTATCACGTGGGGGAGACTGGCGCCCAGAGAGAAATGAAGTGTTTTTACTCTTACAGTCAGCTCTCTGACACGCGGGTGCAGGTTACCCAGCTTGAGGATTCACCACATTAAACAATTTCTGATGACGATAAGCAGTTTTTTTCCTGACCAGCATTTTTCGGGATCCACTTTAATGAGGTCTAGTTTACATGTGATCAAATGCCCCCATTTTATTTTCTTTTAGAAAAAATTTTTATTTATTTAATTTTTGGCTGCGTTGGGTCTTAGTTGTGGCACGTGGGATCTTCGTTGCGACACGCGGGATCTTTCATTGCGGCGTTCGGGCTTCTCTATAGTCGAGGCGGGCGGGCTCAGTAGTTGTGGCACGGGCTTCATAGCCCCGCGGCATGTGGGATCTTAGTTCCCCGACCAGGGATCGAACCCGCCTCCCCTGCATTGCAAGGCGGATTCTTAACCACCGGACCACTGGGGAAGTCCCAAATGGCCCCATTTTAAAAGTATATTTTGGTGAGTTTTTTTTTTTTTTTAATTTATTTTTTAATTGAAGTGTAGTTGATTTACAATGTTGTGTTAATTTCTGCTGTACAGCAAAATGATTCACTTATACATATACATACATTCTTTTTTGTATTCTTTTCCATTATGGCTTATCATAGGATACTGAATATAGTTCCCTGTGCTCTACAGTAGGACCTTGTTGTTTATCCGTTCTATATGTACCAGTTTGCATCTAATCATCCCAAACTCCCAATCCATCCCTCCCCCCACCCCCACCTTGGCAACCACCAGCCTATTCTCTATGTCCCTGATTCTGTTTCTGTTTCATAGATATGTTCATTTGTGTCATATTTTAGGTTCCATGTATAAGTGATATCATATGGTATTTGTCTTTCTCTTTCTGACTTACTTCACTTAGTATGATCATCTCTAGTTGCATCCATGTTGCTGCAAATGGCATTATGTCGTTCTTTTTTTTTGGCTGAGTAATATTCCATCGTATACATGTACCACCCCTTCTTTATCCATTCATCTGTCGATGGACGTTTAGGTTGCTTCCATGTCCTGGCTATTGTAAACAGTGCTGCAGTGAACACTGGGGTACGTGTGTCTTTTTGAATTATGGTTTTCTCTGGATATATACCCAGGAGTGGGATTGCTGGATCATATGGTAGTTCTATTTTTAGTTTTCTGAGGAACCTCCATACTGTTTTCCACAGTGGCTGCACCAACTTACATTCCCACCCAGAGAACGGTAACCAATTTATTTGTGGAAAACATGAAAGCTGCCGCATCTCTTTCTCAGAGGGCCTCGCCGTTTGGGGCTCCCTGTGTCCAGAGGTGGCCCACGTGTGCACTGCGGGGCAGCGAGGCCTCCTGCCCTTGTCGGTCGGTTCAACAGCCGACGTGTCTTTGCCTTTGACATTGTGGGCTCCCGTTCTGCCAGTGTCCTGCGCAAATCTGAGCTGGGCAGGGCTGTTGAACATTTGCGAGTTTAAAAATGATATGATAACCAGAAGAGAATCGAAATGTTGGAATTTCAGTGAAAATGCCAGGGACTTCGTAATCCACTAAAACCTAAACTTTTCAAGCACTTAGAAAACTTGCGTCACAGTAGGGGTTAGAGGAGTGAATTGCTGGTACTTTAAGAAAGAGAAAAGGACACATACCTTTCATGGGCATCTGAGCCAGCATTTCAAGGGGTCTGAACAATGTTTAAGGCTCTACGAGAACCCAGTGGGTGAGCTTGATAATGCAGCACTAGTTTGGGTCTCGCCCGCAGAGCATCCAGGGAAAGGCTGGTGCTAGTTTTGAAACAGGAGGGAAGGGAGTAGGGCAAAACCTTTGAAAGAATGACATAGTCCGAGGACACGACATAAACTGATTAGAACCACATGGGTCCAAGATGGTGGACAAGTCGACTTTTTCCACTAGACCTTGAGCCTCAGTGTACACTCACAGGACCACATCAGCAAGCTAAATGACACACCCACCGTGACGGCGCCATGACAGCTCCAAGGCCGACCGTAAAGGTCAAAAGGTGGGCGGTGGCCCAGTTTCTGGAAATCCCCACCCCTTCCCCCAAATAGCTGGAATCCTCCTCCCACTCATTAGCCTATGAAATTACCCACCCCTATAAAAGCTGGCAACCCCCTACCCTGGGGCTGCTCTCGCCTTCTGAGATGGCCCACACTCTGTCTTTGGAGTGTGTGTCTCTCTGAATAAATCCACCTCTTACCTATTACCATGTCTCTCGCTGAATTCTTTCTGCGATGAGACATCCAGAACCTGAGCTTCACTAAGTCCTGAGACCAGGTGTGTGATCTCAGTTAAAAGAACGTGGGTTCGAGCCCCGGTGTGAGTTGCCTGGTTTCAGTTTCACCTGTGATGAGCAAAAGCAACGTATTTCTTGAAAATTCTGGGGTTGAGAAGTAACTTGAATAAGTCTCCTGGCTGGGTGACTGGGTTCAGGCAGTGACTCAGGCTGTCCAGACTGGGGTTTGAGGACCTGAGCGGTTCTGAGCCGTAGGTGTCTTGGAGGGAGGAGGGTGACCAGTGACAGTGAGACAGCGGTGACCCCACCAGCTAAGCCCAGATACCGTCCACTCACTTAAGTTGTCTGCCAGGCTGGCTCAGAAATGAAGTTGGCAGTGTATCGTTTCTTTTTTAATTTTATTTTCCTTTTTTCGTCCAGTATTATTGAGGTGCAGCACCGTATACGTTTAAGGCACACACAGCATAACGATTTGACTTTACACACATCATGAAATGACCGCGGTAAGTTCAGGGAACATCCAGCATCTCACAGAGACGCAACAGTTAAAAAATAGAAAAACATTTTTTTCTTTGTGACGAGAACTCAGGATTTTACTCTCTCAAAATACATAACATATATAATGCACAGCAGCGTTAATTATGTTGATCCTGTTGTACATTATATTCCTGGCACTTATGTATCTTGTAACTGGAATTTTGTGCCTTTTGACCCCGTCATTCGATCTTTGGCACACACTCCCTCCACCCTGTAACCACAAATCTGATCTCTTTCTTTCCGAGTTTGTTTTTGAAGTACAATTGTTACTGAATGCAAGTTTGTGTGCCCAATGCCTAGCGAGGCCAAACCAACCAAAAAGTTCATATGCCCGAAACACAGGGAGGCCAAACCAACTGAAAAGTCAGAGTTTGGAGCAGAAAAAGGTTTGTTGCAGGGCCAAGCAAGGAGAACGGGTGGCTCGTGCTCAAAAAACCCGAATTCCCTGATGGTTCTGGGGGAGAAGTTTTCACAGGCAAAATTCGGGATGAGGGCTCCAGGGTGTGTGGCTTTCTTCTGATTGGTTGGTGTTGAGGGAACAGGGCAGGGCTCCAGGGATCTGGTGCTCAGCCTGAAGTTGGCTGGGTGGGGGAGTTCCTACAGAGGAGCTCAAAAGATATATTGTTATGTGTATTCTTTGAGGGGGAACCAGGACCTGCCCCAAGGCTGCCCTACTTTTTCTTGACTGACCCTCCCTTGCTTCTGCATCCCCTCCCTTCCCTGATTAACAGCTGTTTGAATCTGACCTTTGGAACTCAGGGAAGGTCAAGGAGGCTGGATGAAGCCTATTTCCTACAAACAAGAAATGGGGGACATAGAAAAGCTTTTTGTGCCCAGGAGTGCCCCACGGGTTCCTGCTTGTTTTCGTAATTCACCGACGAGGCTATGTTATTTCCTGGTGCACCGCACAGCGATTTGCTACTGCTATGCATATCACAATGATCATCGTGATAAGTCTGTCTGTCATCTGTCAGCACACGAAGGTGTTACATAGTTATGATTATTCCTCTCACACTGTACTTTTCATCCCCGTGGCTCATTTATTTTGTAACTGGAAGTCTGTCCCTCTTGATTTTCCTCACCCACTTCACTCATCCCCTCTCCCCTTGGACAACAACCTGTTTGTTCTCTGTATCTGTGACTCCGTTTCTATTTTGTTATGTTTGTTCATGTGTTTTCTTTTCTACATTCCACATATAAGTAAAATCACACAGTAATTGCCTTTTTCTGTCTGACTTACTTCACTGAGTATAATATTGTCTAGGTCCATCCGTGTTGCTGCAAGTGGCGTTATTTCATTCTTTTTTATGGCTGAGTAATATTCCACGGTGTGGATATACCACCTCTTCTTTATCCGTCCGTCGATGGACACTCAGATTGCTTCCATATCTTGGCTATTGTAAATAGTGCTGCAATGAACATCGGGGTGAAGGTGACAGTATATTGTACATACGTTTCCTTCTGTAAATTGATGTGTAATCTGTTAACTGTGTACCTTGATCTCTCTTCCTCCCTGCTTCACGCCTTCTCTGCCCTCATTTTAATTTTGAGGCAAGTCCCTGCAGCACTGAGAGTTCTAGGCAGTGGCTGAGCTTGGAATCAGAGATCCACGTTCACCCCTGGTAGGTCAGAGGCTCCAGGCGCTTGAGGCGGTTTCTCTAAAGGGCCCCGGTGAGGAATGAAGTGAGCTGTCAATGCAGTCAGAAGCCGGGTGTGACTTCTTTTTTCAGAATTGACTTTTTGCAGAAATTCATGTACTGTGTTACCTCTCAGGACTTTCTCAGCTGTTCTGCCGCCTTTGGGATTTTGCAGGAGCCGGGCTGGTGCTGGAAGCTGCAGGGGAGTGAGGTCTGGTAGACGCCCCGAGAGGAAGGGCAGGAAGAACTTTCTGAACGAGACTTATATCAGCAAGAGAAAGACCCTCCCCCCACCACGTCATCCCGTTACAGCTTTGTCCACCCCACCCCCTGGCCCCATACAGTAATTCAGGTTTGGGGTGCAGGACCCTCATTAGGGAGAAATCCTCTTGTCTGTGATCTTTGCCTCTGAGCTGTTTGCTCCGGGACGTCCCATCCTGTCTTCCCCTTGTAAATGCTCAGCATCACGGGACAGGCAGTTTTGCCTCTTTGTTCTTGGGTAAGTAGGTCAAAGAGACGGAAAAATCGCGTGATGCCCACCTATCCACTGGGGCAAGGTGGAGACTGTGGGTTTTATCCTTGTGAGGCAGACGGGGACGTGCAGGAATGTGATGATCTAGGTGACAGCCGGTCTCCGAGAAGAGGAGCTGAGATACTCGCCGGGGAGAGCTGGGTGCCAGCCTGCTTCGCAAGTGTCGGTGCAGAATGGCCTGTCCGGTGGCGGCCATTTGTTCTGCCTTTAAGCTTCCCGCTGCAGTCATTCCACAGCAAATCTCTACTAAGGCGGGTCATGGGTCGCCCAGGGAGACCTCAGCCAGCCCTGCCCTTAAGAGGGTTACAGCCTGGTGGCAAAATAAAAAGACGGGAAAGCCATCCTTCAGAAGGAAGAGCAGGAGCTCCTGACGTCTCTCCCACCCCTGGGGCTTTTCCAGGCTGAGTTGGACGTAACTGAATTGACATCCCAGGGGGGCAGGCTTAGCACATTACGGATACATCGGTCACAGGCGCAGGTGAGAAAGGTCCGTGCTGGGCTTCTCACCTTTTGGGCGATAAAGCTCGGAGCAAGAAGCATGGGAAAGATAGTGCTGTGGGACCATAGGAAAGAAAGGCCACTTCACCAGAGGGAAGCCAGGAGGGACTCCATAAAGCCTATTGGTTAGGACCTGAATGCTGAGTCCTTAGGGATGAGCAGGGATTAGCCCGAGGGGGACGAGAGAGTTTTGTAGGCGGAGGGAAAGGCAAGGGCAAAGCCCCCGAATTGAAAGGTGCCCGTTCACTCACCAAATATGCGTGGAGGGACTCCACCCCGCAGGCACTGTCCTAGGCGCTGCGGATGCATCCAGACGGCAAGCAACCCTCAGTCTGCGGGGTCTGGCTGGCGCTCTAGTGGGAGAGGACGGCTGGGATAGGGCATTTCAAGGCTGGACCTGTGGACTGAGCAGCTGGCGAAGGGCATCCTATGTGTCCGTCAGGCCCTTCAGGCCCCCCCGCCAGCGTTCGGGGGGCCCTGAGCGCTGAATTCATCGCCTGCATTTGGGATGGACTGCTCCCCTCGCTAGGCGAGGCCCCTGCTGGTGGCTGGGCGGGCCCAGCTCAGGGTTGTGTCAGTGTCCCATCTAGGAGGCCCTGAGGTGCCTGTGCGTCCGTCTCGTTGTCACGTATCTTGTTGGTGTCCCTCCTTGAGAGTGAATGCGCACATGTCCACTGCAAAAGTGTGGAAAGGAAAGAGGAGACTTGCCAAGGCTTGTACCAAGCTCGGCCGGCAGGAACCCTTTTATTGAAAAGAACAAGAGTAGGAGGGGAAGGATGGATGGATGGATGGATGGATGGATGGATGGATGGATGGATGGATGGATGGAAGGATGGATGGATGGATGGATGGATGGATGGATGGATGGATGGATGGATGGATGGATGGATGGATGGATGGATGGATGGATGGATGGATGGATGGATGGATGGATGGATGGATGGATGGATGGATGGATGGATGGATGGATGGATGGATGGATGGATGGATGGATGGATGGATGGATGGATGGATGGATGGATGGATGGATGGATGGATGGATGGATGGATGGATGGATGGATGGATGGATGGATGGATGGATGGATGGATGGATGGATGGATGGAAGGATGGATGGATGGATGGATGGATGGATGGATGGATGGATGGATGGATGGATAAATGAGTGAATGAGTCAGCAAAACACACCAAGTTGGCTCTTCGCTGCCACATTTTCTTTCAGTTGTTTTTGTTTGTGTTTTTTTTGTTTGTTTGTTTTTTGGTTTTTTTGGCCGTGCAGCTTGTGGGACCCTAGTTCCCCAACCAGGAATCGAACCCGGGCCCCCTGCAGTGGAGGCGTGGCGTTCCAGCCAGTGGACCACCAGGGAGGTCCCTGCTTACAGTCTCAAAGGGCCTTCCTATTGGTTGTCTCAATGGTCTCACTTAACATCCTCCCCATTTAACGGAAGGCGACATGGAGGCTGAGCTGAGCTGGTCCATCTAAGTCCTACTCCAGCCTTTTCCAGGTCTCACTACCCACCTGTGTTCCTCTGCACGCGAAGGCCTCAGCAGATGATTTTAAAAACCCATTTCCACCTCCAAGCCTTTAAATTATGAATGGAGCACAGACAGCTTTTATTCCAGTCACATAGCAATTTAGAGAGTGGCCGCAGCAGGCCTCATCCTCTGTTTTAAATTCCTTTTAAATGAAGGCTGGACGCGCTTCACTTCGCGACGTTATATCTCTCTGGGGCTTTCGGGGCGGCGTTTCCTGTACTTACGTTCCCCAATTCTAATATGCGTAATTGATGCAATGGAGAGTTGCTTTGGTTTCTGTCTGGCTGTGTCTTAATTTGGGTTGATTTTCCTGTTCACGGGCTGCTGTAATGTCTGGTTCGGTATTTCTAGCTTCGCTTTACAATGTCGTTTCAGACTTTAATTAGGACCCCTGTTGGTGAACTGGTCTGAGCCTACCCAGATAGATTTGGGGAAGAACAAAGGAAGCTTTCCAAAGAGCAAGACCATTTTATTGCTTATTAATTAGTCCCTGCCCAATGCAGGCAGGGGCTGGGAAGCGGGGAGGGTGACACGGAGGTCAGTGCATCGAGCTGTGTGGGGTGTCGGTAGGTATTTTGGAGAAGGAGGTACAGCCAGGGCTCTCTAAAGACTTGGAAACAAAGGACATAAGATTGTTCCTGAGAGTTAAGCTACGAACTTTAACACACAGTGGGGAAGGAACTGAGCCCTAGAAGCGTCAGCTTAAGCGATTATGTGGAAAATGGACTAATGTGTTTTTTCCAACCAAGTGACGGGGGCCTCTCTCTTCAAGTTTTGTTGGTTCATTCACCAGATTTTGCTGGGGCGGCCCACCAGAGCACTCTGTTTGGGCCTGGAGTTGCCCCTCGAAGCCCCATCCTCGTAGAACCTACAGTCTAGAGAGGAACTCAGAGTTACATCTTGCCATAGAAACATGCTATAGCTGTTCCAAAAGGATGGCATTAAAACGTGTTCAGGGAGAGACCATGCTTAGCACAGGTGGTAAAATCAGGCAAGCATGATGGTACCCAGGAAAGGTATTTTTGGCACTGCCCAGGTGTATCAGTCGGCTTGGGCTGCTGTAACAAATACAACAGTCTGGGTGACTTAAACAACAGACATTTATTTCTCACAGTTCCGGAAGCTGGGAAGTCCAAGATCAGGGTGCCAGCTGGGTCAGGTTCTGCTGAAGGCCCTCTTCCTGGCTGGCAGAGGGCCATCTTCTCCCTCCATCCTCACGTGGCAGATAGAAAGCTCTGGTCTCTCTTCCTTTTCTTATAAGGACACTAATCTCATCATGGGGGCTCCACCCTCAGGACTTCATATAAAGGGAATCACCTCCCCAAGGCCCCACCTCCAGATACCATGATACGGGGCAGAAGGGCGTCCACATATGTATTTTTTGGAGGACACAAGCATTCATTCAGTGGCACCAGGCAAGAAGAAGTGGTGGTCACAGCCTTTGAGCATCCCAGACCCACTGGCAAAGGTCAATCCACAGGGAACAGAAGTCCCCTAAGCTTAGCAAACAGAGACTTCTTCTGTGACCCATTTGAGCTCCCTTTGTGTTCATTAACTCCACACTCCCCAAGGCAAACTTTGGATTCTGATTTCGTGTGCAGGAAGAAGACACACTGACCTTGCTGATGCTCTGGTTCCTCTGTCTGCGCTTGGACGTCAGCTGGGAAGTAGGCATTCCGGTGTCCCCCACGAGCTCGCGTGGTTTGTGTGGATGTGAGTCAGGCTGTCAGGGTTGGCACCGGCAAGAGTGAGTCTCAGAACTGTCCCAGCCCAAGACCAGTGACTAGTTTTAAGGTAGTTCCTTCTGTGGACCAGCCCGGCTGCAGCCAGCCTTCTCCCAGGTGGAAAGGGACCTGGGAAGAACATGCTCTTTGGGGCGGGCTGGCCTGGGTTCAGGTTCTAGCTCTGTCATTTCCTACGCGTAGGGGTCTGCGGTCTTTGATACGAACAGGGATTGGACAGGGTAAGATGTATGTTCATGCCAGCTGCATGGTCTTGGGAAAGCTGCCTCCATTCTCTGCTTTACCTTCCTGATCTGTAAAATGGAATTCTGATGATTTGAAATGATGTATGTAATATGATTAGGGTGGTAGCCACGTGATAAGTGGTAGCTATTTTTAGTGTCCTAAGACAAACATACATAAAGTTAACGGATATTTATACTGTATTTATTTATTTTTTATTGAAGTATAGATGATTTACAGTCACTTATCTGTGGAATCTAAAATATGGCCCAAATGAACCTATCTACAAAACAGAAACAGGGGGCTTCCCTGGTGGCGCAGTGGTTGCGCGTCCGCCTGCCGATGCAGGGGAACCGGGTTCGCGCCCCGGTCTGGGAGGATCCCACGTGCCGCGGAGCGGCTGGGCCCGTGAGCCGTGGCCGCTGAGCCTGCGCGTCCGGAGCCTGTGCTCCGCAACGGGAGAGGCCACAACAGAGGGAGGCCCGCGTACTGCAAAAAAAAAACAAAAAAAACAAAACAAAACAGAAACAGACTCACAGACATAGAGAACAGACTGGATACTTACACTTTGTATATATCTATAGGTCTCAGCTTACGCGTAACTTTTTTGAGGAGCGCTTGATCCTCAGAGGCCTCTCACACGCTGGGGTTACCCACCTCTGACTCTGAACCATGTGCAGCTTGAGGGCAGAGACTGACCTTGTTCTGTTACCTGTTGCGTTCCAGGCCCCTATCCTGTTTCAGCTACAGTGGGATAGCCAGGAGTCTCTGGTTGTAAACAACAGAAGCGCAGCTCTACCAGCCTAAGCACAAAAGGGGCACAGCTTTGGCTCATGAACTAAACTCTGGAGAGACTCTGTCTTCTATCTGGCCTTCTGAGCCAGTTGACCCGTTCTTTCAGGCTCCTGGTTAGGGGGAGAGGTGAGGCCCTTGCCCTTCTGGGATTATATCATTTTAGCTTGAGATTCGAGGTGGGGAGAAAAAGCTATTCCTCTCTGCCTGGTTCAGAAAATGCCAGTTTTGGATTCTGAATAGCCCTGCTCAGGTCGTGGGCCCGATCGTTGAGGAGAGGGGTGTGCTGCTCCGATGGGCCCACGTTGGGGTGCGTGGATGTGAGGGCAGGGGACGGGCGTCAGCCGCCCCACGGAAACCCCTTTAGTAAGCGCCCGGATACTGTCAGATGAATGTCTACATTCAGGCTGCCAGGAAGGCTCAGGAGCTCCAGAGGTCAGAGTCAAGAGCCATCCTTCTGGGGAATAAGGGAAGACTTTGTGACAATGGGAGGCTTTGAAGGTTAGGCGGGGATTTGGAGGGGCGGGAAGAGAAGCCGGGCCTGCAGGCTGAGATACAGCCAAGTCGGGGCCTCGGGCTGGCGAGCTGCACGTGGCTGCGGGATGGCGGGGCGGGGGGATGGGACGTCTTCCAGGAAGAAGAGTCCTGGCGGGCGGAACTTCAGGGATTGGTAGGCTGGTGTGTTCGTTTCCAGGAGCTGCCGTGACCAAGCACCACAAACCGAGGGGCTTAAAACAACAGAAATGTGTTCCCTCACACGGTTCTGGAGGCTGGCAGTTAAAGATCAAGTGCTGGCTGAGTCACGCTCCTCTGAGGCTCTAGAATAGAAGAAGCTCCTTCCCTCTCCACCGCCTGGTAGCCCCAGGCGCTCCGTAGGGAGTGGTAATCCAGCTCTAGTCTTTGTCTCCTCAGTCACTTGGCCATCTGCCCTCCGTGTCTTCACCTGCAGGTCTCCTCTCTGTGTCTCTCTCCTCTTTTCTTTTCTTTTTTTTTTTTTTTTTAATTTTATTGAAGTATAGTATAGTGATTCAGTTATACATATATATAATATTCTTTTTCATATTCTTTTCCATTACGGTTTTTAAAATTATTTTATTTTATTTATTTATTTTTAAAATTTATTTTTGGCCACGTTGGGTCTTCGTTGCTGCGCGCGGGCTTTCTCTAGTTGCGGCGAGCGGGGGCTGCTCTTCGCTGCGGTGCGCGGGCTTCTCATCGCGGTGGCTTGTCTTGTTGCGGAGCACGGGCTCTAGGTGCGCGGGCTTCAGTAGTTGTGGCGCACGGGCTTAGTTGCTCCGCAGCATGTGGGATCTTCCTGGACCAGGGATCGAACCCGTGTCCCCTGCATTGGCAGGTGGATTCTTAACCAGTGCCTCACCAGGGAAGTCCCCTCCATTACGGTTTGTCGCAGGGTATTGAATATAGTTCCCCGTGCTCTACAGTAGGACCTTGTTTCTCTCCTCTTGTTTTAAGGACACCAGTTACATTGGGTTAAGGACTCACCCCGCTCCAGTATAACCTTATCTTAGCTAATTACATCAGCAATGACCCTGTTTCTAAATAGGTCACCTTCCCAGGTATGGGGGTTAGGATTTGAGCTTCTCTTTTGGGGAGGACACAGTTCAACCCATAGCAGGCAGGCAGGCAGGCAGCAGTGGCTCAGGGGCTGGAGAGGGAGGTTGGACCTCTGCGTGGTGAGTTACAGTGGCCAAGCCGAAGGGAGTCACTGAAGACCGGGAGCCGGGGGCCGGCGTGACCCATCCGTGGGCAAACCTGCCCTGGAGAGAGCATACCTGGCTTCTCGGGAGGTCGCTGAAGTGATTCAGGTCGGGAGACAGCAGAGAGGGACTCGGAGGTGATGCCAGGTTGACTGGAGGGGGTGGACGCGGGCTCTCGCAGGGAGGATGCACGTTGGGGCCGGGTGACCTGTGATGCACGGACTTGCGGAGCGAATAGGATGCCCGAGGGGTCCCGACAGGAGCCAAGTGCCACCACCCCTAGGATTCCATCGTTTACGCCTTGCGCACTGCTCCCCTGTCACACCTGAAATGCGCTTTTTCTCCCCGTTTAGCTAGTGATGGTAACGATCACGCGGGCTACGATGAATTAAAAAGTCTACTCTGACCCCGGAGCGCCACTGAAGGGCTCGATGCTATCATGCCATCAGACCCCTCAGATAACCTGGTGAGGCTGGTACGGTTGTGCCCACTTTGCAGATGAGGATACCGAGACCTGGCTGGAGTTACCTGTCTTGTCTCACGCTAGAGGGATCCGGGGCCGGAGGTGAACCCACGCCTGTTTGCCCGCACTTTTCTCCCTCCTGCCTCTCCACCTCCCATACCTCACTCACTGTGTCTCTCTGACCGGGCTCATCTTATTTTGCCTGGTCACCCACATAGGTCTTGACCCTTCTCCTAAAGTGTAAGCCTCTGAGGGAGAGGGCTGTGGTCCCCTCCCTGTCGTCCTCCCGCCAGGTATGGCTGGTGGAAGTAAGACCAGCAGCTCAGAGTGAGGGTTTGGGCTGAGCGGTGATGTGCGCGTGTATCTGTTGAGAGGCACGGATGGGTGAGGGCGGGAATCAATGCCCGCTGGGAGCGTCTCAGAGTCTGGTTCCCGCAGGGAGCCCGGCTGAGGAAGCCCTAGTCCCCCCAGATAGCAAGAGCCATCTCACTGGTGGAGTGCAGGGCTCTAGCTGCCCAAATCAGAGAACCCGCCTTGCTGAGGCCGGGAACCAGCCCCCGGGGGTGCGGTGGTGGGAGTGGGCACACACGGCCAGGCTCTCGGGGACTCCATTCTAGAGGGGCAGCCGGGCAGCAGCAAAGAGACCAGTCCATGAGCAGGGTGAGGTCCGAGTGGGTAAAGGCTCAAGACAGAATAGAACGGTGATGCAGTGGACAGTGGTCAGGTCAGGAGAGCCCTCCCTGAGTAGGTGAAATGAGAGCTGAGACCCGGATGAAAAGAAGGGGCCCGTCACGCGGAGACCAGAACAGAGCCTTCCAGACGGAGGGGACGTGAAAAGGGCCTGAGGCAGCGACGGGCGCGGGGTGATCTAGGAAGAGCCGCCCTGGCTGGTGTGGCTGCTGCGGGGAACCGGGGTGAGACTAGGGATATGATGGGGCACAGGTCCAGGTCCCCTGGGGCGGGGAGTTCCCACCTTTCCGCATGCTGTCAGGATCTTTGCACCCCGTTGCAAGGAACCCCACCCAGGCTACTGGTGGTTGGAGGTGGCCAGCGTGGGACTCCAAGAAGGATGCCTGGCGCCCCACCTGCAGGGCTCTCTCCGTTCTCTGCTCGAACGGGATCGCTTCCCTGGGACTGTGCAGGGCGCGGATGCCCAGGAGCCTCCAGTTGCCCAGGGCCCCGCCTGGCCGCCCCCGGGGCTGGGAGGAACTGGATCTCAGAAGACCTGCTAGCTATCAATATTTGGCCGTATCTGTGTGCTCCAGCTCCCTGCTTGAGATGCTCTGCTGGAGAGCCTGTAGACCACGACCGGGACTTTGGATTTACCTAAATTGCAATGAGAACTTATTTGTGGGTTTCCAGCCGGGAATAATGTTAGCTGATAACCAGTTTTTAAGATTACTTTGGCTGCCCCGTGGAAAATTGGGAGAGGAGGAATTGGGGGCAGGAAATGCAAATGGGGAGCAGGGCTGCCGCGTACAGCTGGGCGGGTCGCGCACTATTCAACTCCGGACCATGGTGTCGCCATCTTGAAATGCTTGGTAGGTTTTGAACAAGGGCCCTTTTGCATTTTCATTTTGCACTGGGCCCTACAAATTGTGCAGCTGCTCCCACTGTTGTGGATAAAGAGGTGACCCAACAAGCTTGGGTCAACCCATACAGAACTACACCTGCAAACCAGAATGAGTCCAGGGACCGTGGGTGCTCATGACTTGGAGAAGTGCCTGGATTCTAGAAGCTTGATGAGCATTAGCTGTGAGAGTAATAAAAGTTGCCGAGTGTGTAGTAACGTAGTAGTAATCTAGTCATAGTAATAGTCATTATTATTATTATCTTAATTAATTTATTTTTGGCTGCGTTGGGTCTTTGTTGCTGCGCGCTGGGTTTCTCTAGTTGAGGCGAGCGGGGGCTACTCTTCATTGCAGTGCGCGGGCTTCTCATTGCAGTGGCTTCTGTTGCTGTGGAGCACGGGCTGTACGGCGCATGGGCTTCAGTGGTTGTGGCGCACGGGCTTAGTTGCTCCGCGGCATGTGGGATCTTCCCGGACCAGGGCTCGAACCCGTGTCCCCTGCATTGGCAGGCGGACTCCCAACCACTGCGCCACCAGGGAAGCCCCAATAGTCGTTACTATAAGGAACATTTAGGAGTGTGATCTAGGAGGATGTTTGTGCTTCAATCTTGGGGGGAAAAGAACAGAAGAGGCTGGGTACAAATGAACGTTTTCTTGGGAGAAAAGTAGGAACATTGAAGTGGAGCTCAGTTTGGGATTCCAAGGGTAGCGGTCGCCAGCTCCATGCAACATCCAGAATCCTGGATTTTGCCCCAGGAATTGAACTCCCGGAGGCCCCAGTATGTGGGCAGTTGGGGATGCTTTGAGAGAAGCCGGTGCCTGGGAAATTCCCCAGGGGACCAGCAATCGATGGACAGAAGGGAGGCTGCCCGTTCCACTTCCAGCCCCAGGGGACGGAGGGACAGGAAGGAAGTGCTGGCAGGGCTGTGAAGCCAGAGTCGGGGGCCCTGGAGCTCCCCGAGGCTGGAGGGAGGCCTCGCCCAGCACCTGCGGACCCAGCATGAGCACTGGAGCACTTAGCTCCCCTGCCCTCATTCTGTCAGATGGAGGCATCGCACGTCTGCCCGAAGAGCATGGCTTCAGGGCCGGGCCAGCGCTTTCAGGCGGGCATTGCTGGGACCTCTCGGGGCGCGTCACTGCTCTGTGAATTCACCCATCCTCTGGGACTGAGGCCCAGGTCTCTTTAGCAGAGACTCGCCATGTTGTACAAGAGCAAAGAGTACGGCGGCATCACCCTCTCCACCTGCGCTGGGTGGTGCCCACCTCGTGCTGGGCTGAGGACTGAATGGTCCGGAGAGGATGGTCCAGTGGGAGACAGATGCTGCTCTGGTGGTGAACTGCTGAGGAGCAAACCATCCCCCAAGTCAGCAGCTCAGAACAGCCACCACTTTATCACGTCTTCTGATGCCGAGGGGTCGGGAACTCAGGCGTCTCTCGGTTGGGTGATTCTTTACCACGTTGTGTTGACCAAGGCGGCTCTGGTGAAATTCAGCAGGCAGGTGGCCGCGGTGGGAGGTCCAGGGTGGCCTCGCTCACACGTGGGACGTTTGGACGCAGTGGCCTCAGCTGGGGTCATTGGCCGGAGCACGTACAGGGGGCCTGTCCGGCTGGGCAGTGCTGGGGGAGTCGATTTCTCACCCAGCGGCTCACAGGGTGTTTTGAGGGAGGAGGTGGAAGCTCCCAGTCTCGTACGGGCTGAGCCCAGAAACTGGTGCAGTGTCACCTTCACATCATCCTTCTGGGGGTCAGAGCGCTCGCAGCGCCAAGGGCGGGGGGACCTCAGACCCCGCCTGTCACCGGGAGGCCTGTTGAGGGATTCGTGGCCGACTGGAAGCTGCCCCAAACAGGAAAACAAGGAATTAGAGCTCAGTGTTGTAAAGGAGATGCCAAAGGCTCTATAATCACATGGAGAAGAGGGGGCCTGGATTCCGCGCGTGGAGTGGGGAGGTGCAGATTGGTTGGGGGAGGGGAGAGTCAGGGAGGATGCCCTGGGGGGTAACATCTGAGTCTTCGAGCAGGGTCTTGAAGACAACTGGGACTGGTCAGTCAAGATAAGGTGGGCCACTAGCGGGGAGGGCTTGGGGAGTGGGGGAAGAGCACAGGCAAAGGCACAGCCGACAGGAGTAAGTGGGGGGTCGGGCGGATGTGCGGAGGCGGCTCAGGGCAGGAGGGGGCCAGCGGCTGAGCCCCGAGAAGCAGGCAGAGAGAGATTGTGTTTTCCAGTAAGAGACTGGTGTGATCCGGTGCCCACTGTGGAAGGACGTTTGCATCAGGGTGGAGGGTGATTCCGGAGGCGGGGGAGAATGGGTGAAGGTGGTGACGACTGCTGGGTGTAAGTCATGAGACGTAGTGCACAGCGTGGGGACGGGCGTCGACAATGCTGTCCTGTGTGTTTGAAAGTCGCCAAGAGAGGAGACCTTAAAAGTTCTCGACACAGGAAAAAAGTTTGTGACTATGGGAGGTGACAGATGTTAACTAAACTTTACTGTGGTGATCATTTCAGAATAGGCACTTATATCAAATTATGATGTTGTACCCCTGAAACTAGTACAAGGTTATGTGTCAATTATATCTCCCTAAAACCAGAAGAAAAAGAACAGAAACATTCTGCCGCGTGGCCATAATCCTGAAAATAAGCGATAATCCCCTAATATCATCTTATATCCAGTTCATGTTAAATTTCCCTCCCTAATTAGCCCTCAGATGTGTTGCCGGCTCTTTGGAACTGGGATCCAGTAAGATTCATGTATTGCGCTTGGTTCTGTCTCTTTAGTCTTTCCTTATGCAGAATATCGCCCCGTCCATCCCATCGTTCCCTCAGATGTTGACTATTTGAAGAGATGGGACTGGTTGTCCTATCGAACGTCTAGAGAATGGTTTGGTAAAGTCTTCTCTTGTGGGGTCATTTAATTTGGTCTCGCATTAGCTTTTTTTTCCCTGTAATGTGGAAATTAGGTCCAGGGGTCTGACTAGATTCAGGTTAAACGTTTTGGGTAGGAATCCTTGGTGTTATGAATTCGTAGTGCATCCCATCAGGAGACACATGACGTCAGGTTGCCCCTTCGTTAGTGACATTCAATTTACTCACGTTCCTTGAGGGTAAGAAAATGGCTAGACTCCTCTGTTTCCCCATGGTGTCCGAAAAAGGCCTGGGCTTACAGTAGGGAGTAACAGGTAGTCAGTTCTTGTATCCGCAGTGGTGACGTTCTGTAAAGACCCCGTGAACACTGAATCTGCGAGAGCCCAAACAAGAAGGTCACCTTGTCCAACCTCAGCTGGAAATGTGCAGATTTTCACAGGTCTGCGTATATCCATGAACTGTCCCTTGAGAGCCACGAGTATTGATTTTTGGGGTTACAGATACATTAAGTGAGTAGGTGAATGTAAAATGTGGAATCTGCAAATAAAGGGGATCCGTTCAGGATGTTGGATTAAATCCATTTGAATTAGCCGTGTGACCTTGGATTCGTCGCGTAACGCGTCTCTGGGCTTCGTTTTCTTTACCTGTCCCACGACTGGGTGATCCTGGAGCTTGTTCCCAGCCCTGGAGTCCCAGGCACCGAGGCCCCAGGAATTGCCTTTCTCCTGCCTTGGCTGCCTGTGGCCGGGCAGACCCCGTCACTTTTCCTTTCCGCGCAGGTTTGTGGATTTCCACGCGGCTGCGTCGACCTGCTCGCCGTCGCGGGCCGCCCTGCTCACCGGCCGGCTCGGCCTCCGCAACGGAGTCCCTCGCAACTTCGCAGTCTCCTCTGTGGGGGGCCTTCCGCTCAACGAGACCACCTTGGCCGAAGTGCTGCGGCGGGCTGGCTACGTCACCGCGTTGATCGGTAACGTGGCCTCCACCGCCTGGACCCCGTCCTCCCCGCACTTACCGTGGTGGCTGCTTGGTGTCTGCAGAGCTGCCGTGCGCTGCCGCCACCCCTGCTCGTGTCCGCTTTTCTGCTCGCTTCTTGCTGGAGAAGTTGGGAATGCTTTCAGCTCTAAGCAACTGAAACGACCCACCAGGGGACTAAACTACGTATGGAACTAGTGTCCCCTGGTCCCCCCTGCCGAGGCCAAGACAGCCCAGCATCCTGAGGGCGTCCTCAGGCTGCCTGTTTAGGATCCTGGCTCTCCAAGAGCTGGGTCCGGCGGGGTCCTCTCCTCCCTCCACCACGTGAAGCGGCAGCGAGGGTCCCTGTGGGGGTGTCCTCGGGGCCCCGGGCTCCCCGTTAACCTGCAGGAAGCTGGCATTTCTGGTGTGTCGGCCTGGCTCCTCCTCTGGGTCAAGGAGCCTGACATACTTTTCAGATCAGACTGCAGATCACTGTCCTGGGAGGACGAGACCATTAAGGGCCCAACCGGCTCTCCTTTTCACCCCTTTCTCTCCATACCCGGAGGTGCGAACTATTCTGAAGCTCTCACCATGGGCTGAGCGTATCCTCACCCGCCCTGTCCCTGCATCCACGTAAGACCCCCAGCCCGGCGGTCGGGAGGGCTTTGGTCCCTGGGCTCTCTGACCCTAACACTTCATGCAGCATCAGGGGCGCTGGATTCTTCTCGAGCTGGGTTCTATCTCACTTGCCCCTCCTTCTTCACGCCTTTAAATCCCAAGAAGGCAACTGATTACAGATCGACTGTTCGCCACTCCTTACACCTTTTGCTTTTCTGGGAGAGGATCCTGAAGCGTGTCTCCTTGTTGAGGTGGTGAATTTCCTAGAAGCGCGCTTTCAGGGAAAATGAAGCACCTGCTGAAGGGGTACCGAGCCCGTTGACACCACTCACTGTTTGCTTCTCATCTTGCTGCCTGTTAATGTGTTCGTCCCTCGTTGTCCATGTTATCACTCGGCCCTGCTTTTCTCCTCCTCCTATTATCTTCTATTTCCTGGCGATATAATTTGACACGTCTGTTATGCTTTTAGAAGCAATTTTAAAATTGTACGAGAATTTTATATTTCCCCGTCACGCTGAATCTAAGCATTCCACGTAACGCTTAGTCCACTTCCCTCCACTTTTTATTACCCTTGTTTTCAAAGCTACAGACCGGTTGCAAGGAGGGACTCCTAGACCCCCATGTGCCCTTCACCCCGACCCACCGTGGTTCGGTTTGGCCGCAGGCATTTGTCTGGAAAAGCTGGTTCGGCAGCGTTGCGCCGAGGCCACGCGAGATAAGTCACCGAGTCAGAGCCCTGCGGTTGGTTGCTGACTTCCGTCCTCGGTGTCGTTTCACGCTGCCGCCGTCTCGGGCTTTGCAGCGCGTTTTTGACCCATCCCCTTGCCTCGCGGCTGATTTCCCTGCGATCTGTACCCAGGGAGCAGAGGTCGGCGAGTTCCAGCCTCGCCTCGCGTCCCCCCCGCGAGCGCGTTGACGGAGCGAGGAGTGCGGCTGGGCTTCCTCACTGCTGGCCGGCGCTCGCTCGGGCGCCCGCGGGGAGGCGGCCCCCCGCTCCGCTTCTGCAGAGGAGGAGGGCGAACCAGGCGGGAACGCATCTCTGGGACCGCCCGGGCCGGGCACCTGCTCCTTGGGTCCTTTGCAGGGCCGCGGGCAGGAGGGCCGGGCGGAAGGTGTGGTGGGCCCTGGGCGGGGTGGGGGGGCTTGCCGTGGGCACTGCACCCTCCGTGGGGGGCAGAAGCTCAGCCCGCTCGCTTGTGGGCTCCCGGTAATGGCTTGTCTTGCCCTCCCCCGCACGCTTTCCTGCCTGGGTCGTGAGTCATCCTTGCTTTGCTTTCTGTCTCCCTGGGGACTCCCTCTCGGTCCCAGAGAACGAGGCTTGGCTGTCACACAGCATGTGAGCCTCTCTTTGCTTGTCCTCAGGAAAGGGCAAAGCTGATGGAGACCCGAGTGTGTGATCAGCTCCGCCGCGGGGCTGGGAGGCCCCATGGGGATTCCTCTCAAACTCTCTCTCTCTCTCGTTTTCCTCCAGGCAAGTGGCATCTTGGGCACCATGGCTCTTATCACCCCAACTTCCGTGGTAAGAATTCTTCGGAGGATTGGTCACCTGGGAAACAGAAAATAAAGGTCTCTGTGTCACAGGACTCTCTGAATGCTTAAGCCATCCTGTCCCCGAGGGACATCTCTCCTGAGTCAGGACCCCTTCGTTCACAGGGTCACTTGGGTGGGTTGGAGGTGCCAGGGTTGCCTCTGTTTGCACATCCCTCTTGCCCGGCACCTTTCCTGGCCCCCCTCTTTGGTGCCTGTCTACCCTTCGGGCTCCCCCATCGTGAGGCCATCAGCGTTCTCCTCGACCCAGTCCTCCACGTGTCTGGGAACACTTGACCCCGTGAGGCCCCGCGTGGTAAGGAGTAAAAGTTGTTTGATGGGTTCACTGAAGCAGGGGCTCGGGGGGAGTAGGGAATTCTGTGGGAAACTTCACACTGAAGCTTGTGCTGGAGAAGAGATGGGATATGGGAGGGTCTCAGAAAAGAGTCAACACAGGGTTTTCAGGTCTCAGTTTGACCCTCACATCCCCCCTCCAATACCCGTCCACCCTCTCAAGCCCGAGCCTGCCAGCCCTCTGCGTGCAGCTGAGATGCCACCTCTTCTGAGAAGCATTTTGAGATTCCTGTCCCAACCACATCCCACCCCCGGCACCCACGGCTAACTTCATCCTCTGACCCCTCTTGTGGGCTTTGCTGATAATCCATGTCTTCGAGCTAAATCTCTCCTTCTTATCCTCCCCCTCTGGAGGGCAGGATATATTCTTTTATCCCTCCGAGTGTCACGCAGGTAGTAGATTTTCACCAGATATTTCCCAGCGGTGTCCGTCACCGCACTGGGAACAGGGGGTGTTCAAGAATTCTCCCCACTTCCTTCCACGCAGGGTTAATGCTAATCACAAGATGTTTTGCAAATCTAGTCTTGCAGCCAGAACCCAACAAAGTGTTTTCTTTGCATACTACAAAGCGATATTAATCAAATCCTCTTTTAATTACATACTCCCTAACACTGCAGAATTAAATCATGGAAAATTAAATTTCTGTCCTGGGTGTAAGAATGCCGGCTCATAGCCTAACCCGTTCCTTCTCTTCCAGGGTTTGATTACTACTTTGGAATCCCGTACAGCCATGACATGGGCTGCACTGATACCCCCGGCTACAACCACCCACCTTGCCCGGCATGTCCACGGGGCGGTAGACCGTCAAGGTAATCCTAACCAAGGCATCGGCTCTGGGCTCCAGAGCAAGGTGAAGTCCTGGGGGTGTGGTCCATCAGAAGGAAATGAGAGAGGCCCACGGGGAACAGTTACAAGAGCGAAAAGGGACCGAGTACCTGGGGCTTCCCCGGTGGCGCAGTGGTTACGAATCCGCCTGCCAGTGCAGGGGACACGGGTTCGAGTCCTGGTCTGGGAAGATCCCACACGCCGCGGAGCAGCTAAGCCCGTGCACCACAACTACTGAAGCCCCTGTGCTCTAGGGCCCTCGTGTCGCATCTGCTGAGCCCGCATGCTGCAACTACTGAAGCCCGCGCTCCTAGAGGCGTGCTCCGCAACAAGAGAAGCCACCGCAGTGAGAAGCCCACGCACCACAGCGAAGAGCAGCCCCCGCTCGCCGCAACTAGAGAAAGCCCGCGCGCAGCCACGAAGACCCAACGCAGCCAAAAAAAAAAAAAAAAGAGATCGAGTACCTTTAGTGCAGAAAATTTAAGTGCATTATTTGCATGGAGTCCAAGAACACTTTTCGTGAAGATGAGGTGAACAACATTTTTTTAATTGGCATTTTCCAGGTTCCTTGGACTGTTTAGCTCAGCTGGGGAGAGGCTGGTGCGACCCAGGGTCTCACGCAGGTGGCCTCCCTCCTCTGCCTGCTGGCTTTGCTCCTGGACCACTCACCTGGCCCTGACACTGGACAGAAGGAGGGAGATAGAGAGAGAAGAAGTCCACGGGGCTCCCTATAAGCCCCACCCCCGCCCTGAAATACGCCAGCGTTTCGACATTGGAATGCGGTGCAGACACTCGACAGGATGTTTTAAAAACGTATTCAGTGCAATGGGAAAATGCTCACGATGGAAATAGTAAGTGAAAAACGCAGGAAACAAATCACCAACACTGTGACCTGAGCTACCTCTGTACTCATGCCTTTAATAGCCCTAAAGGAAATACGCCAAGATGGTAGCCATGGTCCACTCACTCTGGTTGTGGCGTTAAGGAGTCTTCATTTTTTTCCTCTCTCGTATTTTCCAAATATTCTGTAATGAGCATGCAGTACATTTATTATCAGAAAAAGGTAATAAACCTTATTCAGGTAATAAAGCAGCCCAAACCAGGTGCTCTGCCGTTCAGACGGTGTACTGTGGTTGTTTATAACGTTGCAGGTGTCTTGAGCCGCCCGGGGAAAGCGTGTCTCAGGTGGCTTATTAATAACATAATAGTTAGTATAATAATGGCCATTTGTTGAGAAATTGTTACATTCTAAGCACTCTGCGTGCTTATCCGTGATCCACCGGACCACTGAGGGAGGCAGGTGTTTCTCCTGACAGTCCAGGGAAGGAAGCTTGCCCGGTGGCCCAGGTCACAGTGGCGTCATGAGAGGGAAGGATGGGGAGTCCCGTCTGGGTCTCTGAGTCTAGAGCCCAGGTCCCCTCTCTCCTGACCCCTCCGAGGGTGGTCGCTGGACCAGCAGCGCAGGCATCATCCAGACGCTTGCTAGAAATGCAGGTGTCCAGACCCCTCCCAGCCGTCTGCCTTTTCACGAGATGCCCAGGAGATGCAGGAGGAGAGACGCCACCATGTGAGGATCTGCCGCTCTGCTCTTGTCACCGCCGGGCCCCTGGGGCTCACACCCGTGGCAGCCCTGCCGTCCCGTGCGACGACCACAGCCGCCTGGCCCCTTCTCCATCTGTGTTGGATCAAATAGAAGAAAAGTGTTGGCTGAAGGAGGAAAAGGGGGAGCAGGCTAGGGATGATAGAGCAGCCACAGGATCATCCAAAGCTGGAAGATTGGACACGAATGGTGAGGTTAGCGTTGGGACACCCGGGACAGCGCTCTTTTCCTCTTTTTTAAAAATTGTGGTCCTTGGTGATTACCCCAGTCTGACCTTGTCTCTTAAGCTTCCGGCACAAGTCTGTGTGCACATAGACGTGTGACGGGGGCTTTCATTTCTTCCCCAGTTCTTCCCTGCAGCAGGAGGACAGTTTCCCTACCCAAGAGGCCCCCCGTGACCACCCTTTTCTCTCCATTGTTCTCAGCTGCTCTTCCGGTTCTCTGTGGCCCCCAGGACAGAGGGTTGAGTTTTTATTGCATTCCTAGTATGCTGAGTCGTGCGAAGGTTAACCGTTCCTTATCCCCGTAAGGGGCCCCGGCAGCCCCGCACTTTCCATAAGGAAAGTCAAGCTGAGGTAACTCACCCAGGATCACAGCCGGGGTCATGATTCAGCTGCTCTGCTGGGCCATTTGTATGGCAGATTCATTTCCATCTGTAAGACCAAGGGCTGAGTTTGTTTTTCTCCAGGAGATACGATAGGTTTGACCCCCACTTTTTCCAATTGCTAAAGTTTCTCCAAATTCTCCAAACATGGTTTGAAATTCCAAAGTTGTTCCTAGCCATCTGTCCTCTTGTCAGACGTCTTGTCACACAGAGTCCTGATTGTTGACTTGGGAAAATACCAAGCGTGGTACCCCATGGACGGAAGTCATGATTTGAGGGGGCCGGTGGAAGAAACCAGGGCTACTGATTGCCTCTGGGACTCTGCTGTGTAACGTACTTTGTTTAACCTCAGTTTCTCTGCCAGCAAAATGGGTATAATCATATGCCTAGCTCAAAAAAGTCGTGAGCTTTACAGAATGGCCAGGCTTGTCCAAGGAGCATACACGTCTATTCAAAGGGAATAGAAGAAGGTGTTATATTGGTTTTGCACTTGGAGGAAATGGCAGACTGGAAAAATCATTTGAGGCCAGGCTATTAAGCGTTCTGTATTTTTGAGCATCACTGCATTAAAGCGTTTTGTTTGACTCCATGCCTGCTTAGGGCGTGGGAATGAACGCTCTCCCACCTGTGATTCCACACAGGAACCTTGAGAAGGACTGTTACTCTGACGTGGCCCTTCCTCTCTATGAAAACCTCAACATCGTGGAGCAGCCCGTGAACTTGAGCGGCCTCGCGCAGAAGTATGCCGAGAAGGCTACCCAGTTCATCCAGTGGGCGAGGTGAGCCCCCCGGGGTTGGCCCCCACTCCCCCCTCCCCGTGACCCCTGGCCCCAGCACGGCTCAAACCGTGGCGGAGTTCCGTTGCCTGACAAAGATGCATATGCGTGCACGTCTCCTGGAAATAAAGCTAGAAAACAGTCTGTCCTGGGGCCTCCAGGCCTGGGTTACGAGTGCCTCGGGTACGTTCCCAGGGTCCCTGCTCAGACCACACTCTACCTTCGTTGTCACGTGTCCTCTCCTGCTAGCGTATCACCTCCCTGGGGGCAGGGTCCATCCGCTGTCTTCTGGGCGTTCAAGGTGTTTGTTGAGTTCACTAGTTGACAGGCTGTGTTCGTTTCTCACTGCTGCTGTTACAAACTGACCACCAACCTATTGGCTGAAACGATAGCAATGTACCCCCCGCAGACCTGGAGGCTGGAGCCTGAGATGCGTCTCACGGGGCTAAAATCAAGCTTATCAGCAGGGCCGCTTCCTTCTCGAGGCTCCAGGGAGGTTCGTTTCTTGTCTCTCCCAGCTCCTGGCGGCTGTTGGCATTCCTTGGCTGTGGCTACATCATTCCTTTTTTTTTTTTTTTGGCGGCACCGCTGGGCTTGCGGGATCTTAGTTCCCCGACCAGGGATGGAACCCGGACCCTGGGTAGTGGAAGCGTGGAGTCCCAACCACTGGACCGCCAGGGAGCGCCTGGCCCCATCATTTGAATCTCCACTGCTGTGGTTCGCTTGCCGTGTCCTCTTCTGTAGTCAAATCTCCCCCTGCCTCCTTCTTAGAAGGACACTTGTGATTACGTTTAGGGTCTACTGGGACGATCCAAGATAATCCCCCTATCTCCAGATCCTCAACTGAATTGCGTCTACAACGTCCGCTTTGGGGACGCTCAGAGATTCCAGGGATTAGACCCTGAGTATCCTCGGGGGCCGGTATTCAGTATAACACACAGGGGTCCCGCATCTGCAGGGCCCAGGTAACCTGAAGCGGGAAGCGGGCTGACTGAGGCAGTAAGGAGTGGTGGGGCCTGCGGGGAATTTGGAGCACCTGTCCCGTCTAAGGCCGCCTGCTGCTGCTTTGTGGGAACGGGGGCCTGGCTTGTCAGGCCTTTCCATTTCTCAAGAAAGACAGGCTACCTGGCCCTTGGCGAATCTCCTGACCTCTAACCGTTAGCAACCACTAATTGAAAACAACAAAAAGCAGAAACCCCAGAGCCATACCACAGTGGGTCTCTAGCAAGCTGTCTCTGTGTGAGAGCTGCTTGTTTACAGCCTCTGTCAGATCAGAGATCAGCCCAGAGAGTAGATTGTGCGAGACCACGGTCAGCTCCCAGATGACATACACTGACCTTGGGGTGCATGTACATAGGTGGCGGGGTGCAAGCCCAGACACACACACGTGCACACACACGGCCACCCCACCCGCTGCCTCTCTCATGTGCACTGGTGCATCTTTCTCCCAAGATTGCAAACTCTCTCTCTTTTATTTAGGCCGCACCATGCGGCACGCGGGGGTCCTAGTTCCCCAACCAGGGATCGAACCCGTGTGTTGGGAGCGCGGAGTCTTAACCACTGCACTGCCAGGGAGGTCCCAAGACTGCAAACTCTTCAAGGGCCGGGGAACAATTTCCAACAGGTCCTTTGGTATTTTCCACGGCCTTTGCCTTTTGCCTAAGTGGGAAGGAACACGTGTGCTGCACAGCTGTCTACTTGCACAGAATTAAAAACAGGCTCCACCTTGGGCTGACTGACCTCACCGTTTCCTTGAATGTGCAAGGATTCCCCCAGCCCCTTGCTCCGCCACGCTGGACTCTTCTAGCGAGAAGGGCAGCTGGGAGGGCGGAGGTATAGCCATGTAGTAGATCCGTTTCTGCTTGATCACACGACCTGCTAAAGGCCCACATTCTGAAAGCAGCCCCTTAGGGCTTCGGAGATTGCAGCGGACCAGTTTTTCAGGGCTTTCTGAGAAACACTGTCATGTTGGTTTGTTCATTTTTGTTTTTTCAGATGGTTGATGTGAAAAGCTCAAAGCCCCTTCTCCCACCTGGGGGTTTGAGCATGTGTATGCTCCCTGGATGGCTTTGGGCCCCGGTGCCCTATGACAGGTGGACGGTCTGTGGCTGGTGAGGGAGGTCTACCCCTGCTTTTGCAATGAAAGCACAGTGTTCTCAGGGGACGGTAGCGGGTAGCAGCCAGCTGGGGACTGATTAACTCTGAAGAGGACCTGGTGCTGTTCATCTACCACTTAATTAACCAGTTGAAAGACAAACAAATCAGCGAACAAACTCTTTGAAAGAGGGGAAGAGTTTGCTAATTTATTAATTAGTTATTAAGTGAAAAGTCACATGAATCCTGTTGGCTTTTTGCTCGGCAGAAAATAATCCTCAGGCATGCTGATTTCTTTAGGATTTGACTTGCCAATTCATCCATGATTTTTGAAGTGTCAGCAGAAAAGCCCCCAGATCTGTGCTGTTTTCTCCGCCATGACCCCTTACGCCACCTTGACTTGTTTGTCAAAACTACTGGGGGTCCCTGGAGTGTGGGTTTCCTGCCCCTGCTCTTCAAGGGGGTCTTCTTTGAACGTTTTTCCTTGGGGCTTCACTTGAATTCAGACCCCTAACCTAGCAGTGATGCTGAAGGCTAATTCTTAAAAAAAAATATATTTTTAATTGAAGTATAGTTGATTTACAATGGTTGTGTTAGTTTCTGCTGTACAGCAAAGTGATTCAGTTATACATATATATATATTCTTTTATTTTTCCAAAAGGAAAGATGTTCTACACTTTACATTATTTTTTAAATATTTTTTTATTGAAATACAGTTGATTTACCATGGTGTGTTAATTTCTGCTGTACAGCAAAGTGATTCAGTTATACATATATATATATTCTTTTTCATGTTCTTTTCCATTATGGTTTATCCCAGGATACTGAATGTAGTTCCCTGTGGTCTACAATAGGACCTTGTTGTTTCTGCATCCTGTATATAATAGTTTGCATCTGCTGACCCCAACCCCCCCACTCCATCCCTCCCCCACCTCCCCTCCCCCTCGGCAACCACAAGTCTGTTCTCTACGTCTGTGAGTCTGTTTCTGTTTCATAGACAGGTTCACTTGTGCCATATTTTAGATTCCATATACAAGCGGTATCACGTGTTATTTGTCTTTCTCCTGAAAGCTAATTCTTGATTCGAGTGTTTTAAACAGCAGGCAAGGCTCCGAACTGGCAAAAAAAAAAAAAAAAAAAAAAAAAAAAAAAGAAAAAGAAAGGAGGTAGCGGATGGCCTGGGCGTCTGGGCTTCTAGGTCGTGGAGCTGGCTGGTCCTCTGCTCCCTTCAGGGTCTAGGACGGTGCATTGAACCTGAGCTGGGAATACAGGGCTTGATGGGCTGAGCGTATCGGGGTAGGTGTGAGGTGTAGTTGAGGATGTTTGAAATCAGAGGGTATGGTCCACATTCCAGGGAATTCCGCACTTAGAACTAGGTCCTAGAGAGGCACAGAGGACAGAGAAGCCCCAGCCTTCCTGGGCTGGCGCCCGGGACCCACACCAAGGGCTCCGCTTCAGCCTGAAGATCACTCTGTCCTCCTGACCCCTTCTCTTCTTTCTCCTGTTTGGCTGTTCCGATGAATAACGGGTGAGGACATGAGTGATTGCACGCACCGCTGGCCAGGGGGACGGCCGTCCCCCTGGAGCCCCCCATCCTTCGGGCCGCACTGCCTCAGAGATGTCTCCCCTCTCCCCCTCCCCCCCGCCCACTTGGGTCCCCTGTTACGCTCTTCCACAGCACCCGGTGTTTCTCCTCCATCATCCTTACTACCATACATTGGTAATAATGATCCGATTCATTTCTTAGTTGCATCTTTCCCTCTGCTGTTTCCAATTGGATGTGAAGCTCCAAGAAGGTGGAAATCCTGCTTCTGTGTTTGTAGCTCTCTCCGCAGTGCCTGGGGCTTGGTTAGCGCTTAATAAGTATTCATTGAATGAGCGAATGAAGAGTGAGTTGCTTGATCTGGCCCCAAACGTGTGCCGGTGTTGTGTTGGGAATACACGTGTGGATTAGATCTGTTTCGGCTTTCGAGCGTCTCCCAGGCTAGTGGGGAAACGGGTAATGTTCAAAGGCTGGCTTTCGCGTAGGCTGCGTTATCAATACTGGTCAGTTCTCTAAGGCAGGGGCAACGGGCCAGGGAAGAGGAAGCCACCTATGAGCGGGGCGCAGAGAGGGGTCTTGATGGCTTTGGAGTGGGGCCTTAATGGGTTAATGGATTAAGTGTTTGCAGGCGAGGTGCCAGGCAGGGTCCTGCCAGGAGAGCAGTGAATAGGCGCAGGAGGACGTGAGGTGGCCCCGGCGTGGGAAGGCCGCGGATGCCGGGCTACGGGCTTTGCACTGCCCGCAGGCGCATGGAGCCCCGGTGGGCTTCTGAACCGGGAACTGTCAGGTCCAGTCTGGGTTCCAGAAGGTTCTGTGTAACGCTGAGGCCCAGAGGGTGACGGTGAGATTTGGGGCGGGGCAGGGGCAAGTGGCTATTGAGGCGATGCGTTCCAGAGAGACTCCTGGACCGGTCAGCCCCGGGGGTCGCCCCCTTCCGGCCCGGCTCTCCTGCCAGGAGCCCACAGGGGTCATTTCCTGAGAGGTGGGCATCCCTCACTTGCCATTTTCTATTTCAGATCCGGAGATTTTCTCCAGACTTGGCTTCCCCAGGTCTCAATCTTCGTGCATCTCCACACCACGCCCCACCCTTCCTCTGCTGGAATGTCCCCTCCAGCGTCCTAATTCCTCTGATATCTTAACCCCTTTTGTTAAATCTGAACACGTTCTTCTAGCCTCCTTCTGTGCTGGTGAATAAACACACACGCACACACACGCACACACACGCACGCACACGCATATATCTCTATTTAAACAAAAATGAAATCATACTGCCTTATAACTGGCCTTTTTTTTTTTTTTAAAGCACAAAGTCTCCTCCACTTTTTGTTTTGGCCGGGCCACGTGGCTTGTGGAATCTCAGTTCCCCAACCAGGGATTGAACCCGGGCCACGGAGGCGAAAGCCCAGAACCCTAACCACCAGGCCCCCAGAGAACTGCCCATCCCCCACTCTGTATTTGCCCTTCAGCACAGGGTGGTTCAGGGGATAGACGCCCCCAGGGAGCTGGTTTGTGTGGTTTCTGCCACGTGCCGTCTTTATGAGTTCTAGCACGGTGTCAGGATACAGGGAGAGAGGCACCCCCCTGGGTACCATGGGTGCTTACTACTGCAGCCTCCTATTATTCATACTTATTAATCAAAGGGTACCACTTATGAAAAGCTGACTGTGGCACTGAATACTCACAGCTGTGTCAGGGAGGCAGCGCTGTCCCCACGGTGGAGACGACAGAGGTTAAGCGAGTTGCCCAGGGTCACACGGCCATGAAATAAAGTTCCAGGGGTTCGGATGCCGGTCTCCAATGCCCGTCTCCCCTCATCTTCACAGCCCAGGGCGCTAACAGGATTTTGATAACGGGTGGGAGTTCGCAGGGTAATGCTGGGGGTGGAAAGGGGGTGGGGGATGGGACCACGCCCCCGGCCCATAGGTAGCTGTGAGCCGGTAAATGTTTAACAACCAGCACTCAGAAAAAAAGCTCTGATCTGCCCATTTCCGTGGCGTGAACACTCTCACTGAGGCTGAGTTCAAGGTCCCGATGAGACGTCACTGACTGTAGGGCTGGGAGAGATGTGCCGTAGTGCCTCGTCGCGCGGTATTCTCACCACACAGGCTCAGCGGCCGCGGAACGACCTCCAGGGCGTAGAAGACAGTCAAGTGTGGTAGAATAATTAGGATGTGATAAATCGTGCAAGCGTATTACCTTTGGGTTTTTTTTTTTTCCGTTGCTTTACAATGTTGTGGTAGTTTCTGTTGTACAGCAAAGTGAATCAGTTATACACATACATATATCCACTCTTTTTTAGCTTCTTTTCCCATATAGATTCTTTTACAGAGTATTGAGCAGAGTTCCCTGTGCTGTACAGCAGGTCCTTCCTAGTTATCTGGTTTATATATAGTCATGTGGCTATGTCAACCCCAGTCTCCCAGTTTATCCTTATCCCCCACCTTTGTTTTTAATATCATTTACTTAATGGTAAGTTGATTTCATTTAATTTTTAATGGCAGCCATGTTTAACAACTGGCTTGCAAAATTCCCGAAATCTGAGCCAGCTCCATCCAGCATGCTGCTGCCACGTGGTGTCCACCTGCAGATTAGGACAAGGCGTCCCCGCTGAGTGTGTGCTGACCTGTGCCAGAGAGCCCAGCTCGGCCAGTGGGTTGTGGGCTGGCGTTGAACTCCCATTCGCTCTCTCAGCAGGATGTCCTCATGCTGAGATTGTGCACAGCCTACACAACTGTACACGATCATCTTTGGGAGATCAGGCAACGGACGCTCTAAATCAGCACCATGCAATAGCGCTCTCTGCAAGGAAGAACATGTTCTCTCTGTGCTGTCCAGGATGGTGGCCACTGACCTGAGCATTGGAAGTGTGGCTCAGGCAACTGAGACACCAGATAGACGGATAGAGAAGGAGATAGACATAGAGAGAGAGAGAGAGAGAGAGAGAGAGAGATAACAGATCGATGATCGATAGATGATAGATAGATGTAAACTATACATAGCATAAAATTTTCCTTTTCAATATATATATGTATAACTGGATCATTTTTCTGTACACCTGAAACTAACACAGCTTTGTAAATCAACTCTACTTCAATTTAAAAAAATTTTTTTAACATCTTTATTGGAGTCTAATTGCTTTACGATGGTGTGTTAGTTTCTGCTGTATAACAAAGTGAATCAGCTATACATATACCTATGTCCCCGTATCTCTTCCCTCTTGCGTCTCCCTCCCTCCCTCCCACCCGCCCTCCCTATTTTTTAAATTTACCTTTTTAAGTGTACGGTTCTGTGGTTTTAAGTACATTCATAGTGTTCTGCAACCATCCCCGCTATCCATCTCTAGAGCTTTTTCATCTTCCCAGACTGAAACTCTGTACCTGTTAAACACCAGCTCCCCGTTTTCCCTTCCCTGCGGCCCCTGGCCTCCACGGCTCTACTTTCTGTCTGTAGGAAGCAGACCCCTCCAGGTACGTCCTATAAGGGGAACCCCTCCATATTTGTCCTTCGGTGACTGGCTCATTTCACTGAGTATCATGTCTCCAAGCCTCATCCATGGTATGGCATGTGAGACACCGAATTCTTAGCTTTATTTCATTTTCGTGGATTGAAATCAGAATAGCCACTCATGACTTGTGGACGTGGACAATACAGCTCGTGAAATGTTGCAGAGAAGTTGTTGATTAGAATGGGGAAGGAGAGGCCCCCGTCTGGGACGTGCGTCTCCTGTCCTTCGAAGAGAGCTGAGTGCAGTACAGTCCCAACCGGGGGACGCTGGGATTTGGGACGCAGGGGCGTCGCCAGGGCGGGGTTTGGTGCAGAGCTGAGGCTGGGGGACTCAGAGAGCTTGGTGCGGGGTGGTGTGAATAGGGGCTGCCAGGAACGCTCCGGCCAGTTTGAAAGTCGAGTGTCCAGGTGGCCTGGTGTAAAAGAGCCGCGCTTCGGTCGCCACCCTATGGACTCGCCTGAAGTGCCCCCCTTGCCCTCCCTGTGTCCTCTGAAAGACCCCCCACGGGGTGGGTTGTGGGAAGGGGCTCCCCGAGGGTCCCTGCTACCGCCCTTGACCCCGCCCCTGGCCTGGGAATGCGGGCGGGGAGCAGGCAGGAGGCAGAGGCGCCCCAGGGGAGCCTGCAGGATCAGGGTAGGGCAGCCGGGAGCCTGGCCTCGACCAGGACCTTGATCTAGACGTTCCCAGCTATGGCCTTGGAACTCCCTGTGGTCCGTTTCAGTCGTCCGTTCATCTCCTAGCAAGAGCCAAGGCTGGGAGTGGAAACGATGGCCTGGATGCTGCGAGAGAGCAGCTGAAACTTAAAAATGTGTCTGCGCTGGACGTTAGAAGGAAGCTGCTGAGAGCCAGGGCTCTGCTCTCAGCCAGACCTTAGTTTAAACCCAGACTTAGTCGCTTACTAACCGTGGGTGAGTCTCTCAGTTTCCCCGAGCCTCTGACGCTTCAGCCGGAGAAGGGAACTTGGGGGGTCCTATGAGGATGAATTCAGGCAGCACGAGTCCTGGTTAATAAGCTCTCGGTAAATGTTAACGGGCAGAAGCGAGTATTACAGTTACTCTCAGTCTTTAACTAGCTTTATCTCCCCATTGCCTTTGCAGGCTGTAGACGGATGCGTACTTCCTGAGCACACAGGGTGGAAGGGGTTCTGGGCATTTCTCTGAGGCCACGGGACCCTTCTGGAGAGTCACCTCCGGCTCTCTCGTTTCAGTGCCAGCGGAAGACCCTTCCTGCTCTACATGGGCCTGGCCCACATGCATGTGCCCTTGTCCAGGAACCTGCTGTCAGCAGAACCCGGGGGTCGAAGGCCGTACAGCGCAGCTCTCCGGGAGATGGACAGCCTCGTGGGCCGGATCAAGGACAAAGTTGACCTCACAGCTAAAAACAACACATTCCTTTGGTTTACAGGTGAAGTAGTAAAACCCAGGCAGCCTCACTCGGATCTAATGGATAACCCCACACACGCCCCACACGAGAGCAGAGTCTGGGCGAGTGACCCTCCTCAGCTGGGCAGGGGGCTCGCCTTGAACTTGGGGCCCTGCTCGCGTTCGTTGGCCTGCGTGCTGAGCGCCTGTCCACTGGGGCCACCAGGGCTGTGCCCCTGGAGAGGCTTGCGCAGAGAGAGCGGGTGCCCTGCTGGCCCCTTGGGTGTTGATCAGGGCCATCTGGGTATTGCTGTTAATTGTTAATGACTGACTTTGACCTTGTGGACCTCTGTAATCCTCGGGCAATTGCAAGAGTCCTTCTTTACCGTCTTCCCCCAACCCAGAGGTCGCCACTGGCCGGCAGGTCGCATCTTCTGGCTGTGGCGCTGGACTAGCGAGCTGTTTCAAGGGCCCACGCAGGCGTCAGTGGTCTCGGGTCCCTGTCTGGGGCGAGAGTGGTGGACACTCGGGTTTGAATCTCTACTCTTGGGAAAGTTACTTTATTTATTTTTTATTTTTTATAAATTTATTTATTCATTTATGTTTGGCTGCGTTGGGTCTTCGTTGCTACCCGCAGACTTTCTCTAGTTGCGGCGAGCGGGGGCTACTCTTTGTCGCATGGGCTTCTCACTGCGGTGGCTTCTCTTGTTGCGGAGCACGGGCTCTAG
>NC_041227.1:131274010-131331105 GCF_002837175.3 Physeter macrocephalus | reverse complement strand
GGCTCTAGAGCGCAGGCTCAGTAGTTGTGGCACACGGGCTTAGTTGCTCCGCGGCACGTGGGATCTTCCCGGTCCAGGGCTCGAACCCGTGTCCCCTGCATTGGCAGGCGGATTCTTAACCACTGCGCCACCAGGGAAGTGCCGGGAAAGTTGCTTTAACCTCTGTAAGCCTCTCCTTCCTCATCGGCAGACTCAAGCCAACAGTCAAATCTATTCCGTAGCACGTCGGGGGATCAGGAGATAATGTTTGTGGAGCGCTGTGCGCATCTTAGGGGCTCAGGAGGGAGTTGCTGGGGCGCCTCCCTGGTGGTGCAGAGGTTAGGACTCCGCGCTTCCACTGCAGGGGCACGGGTTCGATCCCTGGTCGGGGAACTAAGATCCCACATGCCATGTGGCCAGAAGTCCCACAAAAAAAACAAAAGGAAAGAAAAGAAAAAGTTTCTGGGCTGAAGATAATGGTAATGGAATTGCTGAGCCCATATCCAAAGGCAAAAGCCTCAGTGTGGGGCGAGCTCGGGGCAGGACAGCCCACCTCTCTGAAAGCCCATCGGAGGCAGCCCCCTCTAAAAGGTCCTTCAAGGGTAGGGTTGCATTTGTTTTCCCAGGTCCTTTTTCTCTCCAGTCCCCTGCTGTGCACAGAGATGTGGGACCCGAGAGAGAGAACACCGGTCAGAAGCATCCTCCAGCCTGTTGACTGCTGTGTGTTGCCTTTTTTGGTTTCTAGGAGACAATGGCCCGTGGGCTCAGAAGTGTGAGCTGGCAGGGAGCGTGGGGCCCTTCACTGGATCGTGGCAAACTCGTCAAGGTAGAGGCTCACAGCTGGGGTTGGGGCATCTCCCCGCGGGTGCTGAGTCCCGGCTGGGGCATGAGATCCGGCCTCTGGGAGGACCAGTTGGTAGCCGGGTCTTGGGACATCATTGTGAAATAGGGACAGATTACTCACAGCCACCAGCTCCCAGAAAAGAAACAATTTGGAGCGGAGAAAGTTCGTGTTCACCTGGGGGGGTTCCCTTTCCTTCCCCGCCAGGGCATCGGCCCACTCCCTGAGAGGCCAGTCCAACAAATACGCTTTGCCTTTACCTTCATCCTTGCTTTTCCTCCTTCCTTTCTTTTCTTTCCTTTTGTAGAAGTCATCCATCCATCCACCCAAACATTAATTCATTTCATTCGTTCAAGAAATATTTAGTGCACAAGTATGCAAGGTTTCTGTGTGCATTATCTCTAAACCGTAGTGAAAGGCAGGTAGTAATCACTCCGTTTACAGCTGAAGAGTGAGAGAGGCTAAGTCACTTGCCTAGGGTCACACAGCTGGGGAGGACGGAGCCAGGCCTGCTACCAAGTTGCAGTTGGTGATCTTCCCCTACACCGTGTACTGCCTCCCTTTATTTAAACATGTCCTTCAGCCCTCAGCTCGGCGCCCATGTGCTGGGAAGGTTTCCCCAGAAGGAGCTCACTCTCTGAAAGAGCAGTCCTGCCGGGGGACGATTCGGCAGTACGGGCCAAAGTCTTGAAACGTATGCCCGCTGGGCGATGCACCAATTCCCCTTCTAAAGAATTTGTCTTCAAGAAGTAATAAGCCAAGTGCACAGTGATGTGTGTAAAAGAATGCTCGTTGCAGTAGGTTCTTCTTGAGAAAAATAGTTAGACATAACCCAAGTGTCCAGCAAGAGAGGGGTGCTCCAAGAAATTATGATACGTGCATTTAAAGAAACACTAAGGAACCACTGAAAATGGTGCATATGACTGACCTGGAAACAGTTACATTAGATCCTTTTCAGTGAGTAAAGCAGGTCACAAAACCATATGTAAAGTATGATTTTATTGTATAAAACTAAGTGCATGTATTCTCAGAAAAATCTTGAGAGAGGCAACAAAAGGTATTGATAACAAAAGATTAGCAGTGATTACCTCTGGGTAGGGGAGGAAGGGTTTAAGTGTAGTTTTTCCCACTTTTTTTTTTTTTACCAATTAAAAACAAATTTAAAAAAAAATTTTTTTTAATTAATTTTTTTTAATGAAAAAATTAAAATAAAATTTTCAGAAGGTGATTGTATCCAAGGAGTTCAGAGGTGGACTTGGCAAGATTACCCCCGGGGGCTGGGTTTGCCCTGCTGTCTGCCTGGCTTCTGACCTGCGGCCCCAGCTGTGTCCAAGTCGGAGGACACGAATTCCCTTTCAGATGAGTCTGGCAGAATATTCGTAGTTACCTAGAAGCTAGAATTTTCGTGTGTCCCACGGCCAGCTGTGAGAAGGAAGTGCTTGACCCTGGCGTCCCTTGGATCAGATCCCTTGAGAACTTTACAGGTGAGTGACTGCTGAGCTGCGACCACATCTTGTGCGTGGACATACGTGGTGGAAGTCAGGAAAACTGGGTGCCGCCCAGTGACCAGACGACCTCATCCCTCTGGGTGGTGGCGTTCCTCTGTGCATGGATCTCTTTGGCCCATCCAGTTCAAGAGCGCTGTGATTTAGTTCTGGTTCCTGGAGAGCTGGACCAGGAAAAGATGCTAGGACCAAAAGTGGTGGAAAGGTGTCCAGTGGCTGCAGCCACAGCCTAGAGAAATACAGTGCCAACTGGGAGTGGTATTTTTGCATTCGCTGATGATAATTCCTCCTCTCTGTACCTGGGGTACCCTCGGGCCAGGCTGCCATCTTCAATGCTCAGTTAGAAGAGCCTGGAATCATTTTTACTCTCAAGAGTAAAAGTCCTGAAGGCACAGAGACCAAGGTTGAGGGGATAAAAATCCGTCCGTAAGTGGCCCCTCTGTGGGGATCTTTCTGTTTCCTACGAAGACGACCTCTGATCTCCTATCTGAGGACCTGCCTTATCTTTTCTCTTCTCCCCCTTAGGAGGCAGTTTTAAAACAGTGAGCCAGTTCACGGGTGTGGACTGTAGCCCATTCTTCGAGGGAAGAACTTTATGAGAAACACATGTATCAGCAGGGCAGTATCCTCCTTTCCTTCTATTTCCTTCTACTTGTTGAGCACCTACTATGTGCCAGGAACTGTGCTCAGTGCTGGGGACACAAAGATCCACAAAGCCCCGGCTTTAACGAATGACGGTCTAGAGCGGTGTTTCTCAGACTTTAACGTGTACACGGTCCCCTGGGGATCCTGCGCCCGGTAGGTCCGGGTTGGTGATGGAGGTGTTGCGTTTCTACCCAGCTCCTAGGTGATACTGATGCAGCTGGCCCAGGGACGCTCTGAGCCACCAATTTGGGATAATCCACATCGAGCGCCCTTCGAGTCTAGAACTTTCAGATCTAGACCAGTGGGTTATCAGGTGAGGCCCCAGGACCAGCAGCATCAGTGCCACTGAGAGCTTGTTAGCAATGCAGAGGCTAGGGCCTCAGCCCAGACCTACTGAATCCGAAGCAAAGTTGGGGATGGCGTGGACAAGAAGGAGTGCAAGTTGGTGCAGCCACGGCGGCAAACGGTATGCACGGTCCTCCAAAAAGGAAAAGTAGCGCTACCACGCGATCCAGCAATCCCGCTGTTTATCTGAAGAACGTGAAAATACGAATTCCAAAAGATACGTGCACCCCTGTGTTCATTGCAGCATTTTTTACAATAGCCAAAATATGGAAGTGACCTAAGTGTCCGTCCGTAGATGAATGGATAAAGAAGAGGTGGTACGTGTATATACGGACATTTCTATTAGGTCAAAGATGATAAATAAAGGGGAGCGAGTGACAGTCTGCAGGAATCTCCCCGCATTCCAACAGTGCCAGGGGGGCCTCGGCGAGCTCTACTCCAGCTACCTTGTTGGCCAAAGAGGGACCTGAGGCTGAGCAGGGCAGAGGGCTTCCCCGGGGCCAGCCATCGACTGAGGGCGCCACACGGTCTGACCACCACCCGGCTCATTCCTCAACCCACGTTATCGCTATCCTCGCGTCCTGCTAGGCCCCGCTGACTGCTCAGCTGTCTGCAACGTCCTGTCCTACTTCTTTGCCCCCTCCATGGCTGTCAGGGAGAACCTCATTCGCCCCCGTGACAGTCTGAGTCTTTCTGAATCTGTGGGAGGCAGAGTGGAGAGATGGAGAGAGGGTTTTGGGGTGCCCGGCGGCCCCTGCGCCTGCCAGCCCTGCGTCCTCCTCAGTGAGGGCAGTGGAGACCCGCCTCGCGGGACGCTGCAGGGCCACCTGGGACACTGGCCGGGAGGTGCCTGGCCTCTACTACCCCCATACAACTCCATCTCTTCACTCCCAGCCGAAACAAACTGGGGTGGGGGGGTGGGGGGGTGGGTAGGGTTCCCACAAAGAGAGTAATTGGAAGAAATGACCTGAGAAAGATTTTCCTGCTGAAGTACACAGGCCCCTTAGACAACATAAGGGTCACTTCCCAAGAGTTCTGGGCCTCTGGTTTGGAAAACTGTGCTCCGAGGCTGGGTTTCCTTCACGTCAAGATAACACCCTCTGCGGGGGGCAGGGCCTCGCACAAATGTTGTGTCTGGATATGGTATCTGCGGCACACAGCGCTTGAATTTGTGGTGGGGCTGGATCTGGTTACCTTTTTCTTTTCCCAGGAGATCCTGAAGACGCACTTTGCGGAGGGGTAAACACTTGCCCTTCCTCAGTCTCCAAACCGGCTCCCCGTCAACCTCTCCGCACTGCCCAGGCCACTGCTGGGGGCTCTGGGAAGGCGGACAGAGCCCTGGGTGGAAGGGGCATGGCCAGGGGACCCGGCTCACGGGGGCGGGGCTGGGGGTCCCTCTGGACCACCTGCTCTTCTTCGAGCAGGGTCCTTGTCAGTGGGATGCCTGTGTATCCTGCTGTAAACGGGGCCAGTCTCGGGAGCTGGTGAGAGAGAGAAGATAGTCGGTGTTTTCGCAATGGAGCGGTACAAACAGTACCCAGAGCCCTGCTGCTTTCTCCCCACAGCCGGCCCAGCGCGTCAGGCCACACGCCGCCTTCCCCTGTTCCCAGGGCCCCCGGACCGCCCCCCACCCCCTTTCCTGGCCGAGCCGCTTTGCTCAGCTGATGTGATGAGGCAGCGTCTCCTGCAGTCATCCCTTCATCCCGTGCTGGAGAGAGGATGCTCTACCGGGCTTGGCTTGCGTCCTGCAGGGGTGAGGAGAGAGCGAAGCGGGGGCCAGGGGACGCAGCGGGGCCGCTGCTGACCCCGAGCCCGCGGCCCCCCTGCTTCCCAGCCGCCGGCCCTCCCTTCCCTGCTCCAGACCGATTTCCTCTCCGGGACAGAACCAACACCTTGTTTGTCCCCTGACTGACGGCTCCTCTGTCTGGAAAATCTTTTCTTGTTTTATTTGACGAGCAGAACTGTTCCTTCCTCCCCCCCGGTGATGAGGAAACATGCTGTTGAATTTGGCATCCTTGGCTTCTAGGAGACCTTGGTTGTAACTTGATGCTATCAGGTGGTTACATAACCTTTCCCGCTGGGAAGCGTGCTCCACATCCTGGGCCTTCTGTCCATTGGGGGCGGGGGGGGGGGGTGGGACGGAGAGGGGTCGGGGCTGGGGCGGACCGGGGGAGGGAGGGAGGGGCCCTCGGCCCCGGCTGGGGGCAGGGCCAGCTACTGGGGACCCAGTGGAAGTCAAATGATGTCCCCTGCGGGGCTTGGAAGTCTCTATCCCCACACTCCGGGCCGCCCACGGGGCAGCCAGAGGCCTTGGCCCCAGCAGAGGCCTGGCTGCCCTGTGTTTCTAGAAAACTAGTGTGTGCGCTCCGGGCAACCTTGGCAGAGGCGTGTATTTATATTTAGAAGCGAAGCCTGCTTCTTTAGAGGGTTATAGAACGTGTGGTCCTCAGAACACGCGTGTTCCATCCGAGGCACGAATATAGATGCCTTGAGGGGCCAGGCAGGTAGTATAAGCGAACAACTGTCGGTTTGTGTCCGTTGTGGCCAGCACTGGGAACTCGGTAAATCAGATCGAGGGCCCCGACTCATGACATTCAAGTTTAGTTTAAAAAGAAATACGATTCGTGCCAAACCAGACTGTCAGGGGCCTGAATTCAGTGTCTGTTTCGCCAGGTTGCAGCCTCTGCTATTTTCTATCTGTAGGTAATTTTATTTTGTTTTTGTTTTGCTTGGGCTTTCTTTGGATGGCTTTTATTGGGCGCTTCCGTGGCAGGCACTAGGCCAAAGGACCTTGCTTGGAACTTGATATACGTTCTCTTACGTAACTTTTCCACCATCCCATGAGACCGATACCGTCATTTCCCCCTTCGCGGCTGAGGAGATGGACATGCGGTGACGTTAAGAATTCTGCTCAAGGCCTCACCGTGAGAAGGCGCCCTCCCATTTACCTTACTAATACTTCTCAGCTTCTGGCTGAGGAGACTGGTGTCAGAATGAGTTGGAATCAGGCCCCACCCAAGACTTATTACTAAATCAGCATCTCTGGGTGTCCTTCTGGCGGCTCCATGGACTAAGAAGTTTGCCAGCCTCTGTATTAGCCACACTGCCTTTCTGACTCAGGCAAGCATCGCCTGTGGGTCCTTTCTGGGAAGGACCCCTATCCCTAAGCGTAGGTCGTGGCGAGCCTTCCTCAGGCTGCCCTTTTCTCCATGCATCATGGAGTGGCATTTTCTTCTGTAGCCAGGGAACCGCAAGCAGGCAGTTTCATGAATCATGGTTCTGTTTATATTTTGGTTGCCAAGGCTAAATATTTATTGCTTTAAGTAAGAGGTTCTGCCTCAATTAGAGTCATAACTAACTGCAAGTGCACTGAAAGGCATTTTCATGACCATCAGACTTGCGTTTCTCAACAGAAAGCCAGACGCAGTGGACCCTTTTGATGTGCCAGTGCCTCTGACCGAAGTATGAAGGTTGCTCTCAACTAACGAGTAGCTTTTGAAATTAAAAAGTGCCTATTTGACTTTGTGGACTTAGCGATTCTTCTTACTCACTATAACATGTAGGGTCACAGTCACGCTCCGACGGCGTAAAGTTATAAAGCTGTGGGCCATATAAAACCTGTCATTAAAAAGCACGTAAGCTACAATTAGTTTCAGAATGCATTGTGTCCACTTTCAGACTCTGCTCCTTTGCTCTCTTCACCCTCGGCCTGGAGCGGGCGCGCTTGGACATTAACTCACCAGGAGAGCTTTACGAGGTACTGGTGTCCAGGCCCCACCCCCGGCCAATTTAAATCACAGTTCTCTGGGAAAGGGACCTTGGCATGGGTATTTCTTAAAAGCTAGTGATTTGAATATGCGTGCGGGGATGGGAACCGCTGTCCTAAAAGGTCCTAGAAGGTTTAATGGCTGAGGGTGCCGGCCGTGTGGTTAGGCTTGGATTCAAATCCTGACTCTAGTGTTTCTTTGCTGTGTGACCTTGGGCAAATTACTTAACCTCTCTGAGCTTCAACCTCTTCATCTGAAGAATGAGGGTAACAGGGCTTAGCTCACAGAGTTGTCCTGAGGATTAAGGGAGATGATGCCGGGAAGCATTTAGCATTGTAGGTAGGTGCACTTAGCTTGGGGCTTAGGAAGGGCTCAGTCAATAGGAGAAATTATTGTTACTGTTATTATTGTGGCTAACGGAGGATGAGTTTCCATCAGTAGGAGCAGGTATCGCTGAAGAGCCTCAGGGGACCAGGGCCAGCTGCTGTGGGCTTCGGTGTTTGCTGGTGCAGATGAACCACCACAAACACCGTTAGATGTTTCTGATGATCAGATGCTCGGTTATCAGGCATCAACCCCGGGGACCCACAGAGAATGCTGGTCGGATCTTTTAAAGTTGGCCCACCCCTAGCAGTGTCAAGGAGATACTGGAATTCGGAGTGAGAAGGTTTCCACGCTCTGGGGGATATATTTTTTATAATTGCTTACCCACACTCTGGACTCTTTCAAGATAAACTCCTTTTGAGTACAAGGCTTGTGGGCATGGCTGGAATACACAATTGTGTCTTTCTGGTAAAGCCAGAACCCAAGGCACAGCCAGGTACCAGCTGGCCGGTCTTGACAACGTAGAGGAGGGATTGTTCTCTGCACCCCAAGCGTCCACACCGAGCCGCTTCTCTCAGCCAACCTTTTCCTCTCTTTGTCCCCGTTCCTGATTCTTTGCAGGGCACTGTCCACTCTGTTGACGTGTACATGTTTTATAACTGGCCGAGTTCCTTCTCACCTCTCCAGCTTTCCACTCTCTGCTGAAATAAGGCAAACGCATTGACATATTTTTCTCTGAAAACGAATTAGGAAAGTTAATCGTCTGAAAAAGAACAGTACAAACCGATTATGGCAAATGAGCAGAACCCCTAGTGGTGAAGACCAATGAGCAGATTTGTTAATTAGGGGCCAGTGTCCCCTTCTGGAAACACCCTGGAGGCAGAAACGCAATCCTGGTGCTGACTCTGTACTCTGGCGCCTGTGGCCCTAACACAGTGCAAGCCCCCAGCTTGGGCCTTCTGGTCGACCCTCAGAACCATTGGCTTGTTTCTTCGAATTGAAACCTTCACTTTTTCCTTAGCATCTGGCCTCAAAGGCTAAGCAAGTTCGTTTGAATTTTGTGCTCCGTGGACTTGCAAATAAATGGACTCCGTGTTTTCACCCACCTCTTCCCCAGGCTTCCATAGCAACGCCCCTCACGGGTGGCGGTGAGGATTATCTGCGGAGTTCCCCCACGTGCAATGTTAGATGCTCCCTCCCTGCTCCTTGGCCTTCAGCTGAAGCATAAGTCATGCATTCCAAGGCCACGTGGGAGTGCGATTTATGCTCGCTGTAGCTCTGGGGTCTCTGTTCCATATGCGTGAATAATTGGGAGTGGGCTCTAGGTATTTACGGCCAGCCGGCGTGGCTCTGGACGGGAAGAAGGTATTTGAGACATCTTGGGCCAAGTCAAAGAGTTCCCGTTGGGCCCCCCACACACCTGCACTTGGTTCCGAGAGCCCCACCCCTAAACAGAAACGGTCCCCGTAGACATGAGTTGTTTTGTGTATCGTTTCTGACTTCAACCCTTGGGGGGACTCCAAAGCTGGTTATGAGAAAATTCCAAGAATGCCGAGCATTTCTGGTGTCACTGCTGGGCCAGGGACATCAAAGGTTCCGTTTGCTGCAGGGTGAGTGCAAAGTGACGGCAGCCTTGGTCTTCTCGCCCCCTCCCTCCCCGTCGTCGTTCCCGCCAGCCAAACATAAGGATGTTGCATGACCATGGTATGTGTGAGACACACACAGCGTTTGCCTTGGAAAGGCTCTCTACACGCTAACCGTGCGGAATTCCTGGCTCAGCTGGGGTGAGGTCGGGTGTGTGTGGGAGGGATGGGCACGGTCAGGGTTAATTCAGCCCAACACGCACTCGGGATGTTTCCGTAAAGCATGAGCTCATCCCTTCCAGCCCGCTGGTCACCGTTACTCTGGTGGTCACTTTTGACTCGGTGATTACAAAAATAATTCCTTTAATTACCCAGTGGAAATTCGTAGATTGCACGTAGATTGTTCTTACCGCCCCCTGAGAGGCAAGAGGTCGGAGCTACCACAACATCGGAAGAGCTCATTCCTCCAAAAAAAAAAAAAAAAAAAGGAAAACAAAAAAAGTAAAGCAGAGTGAACAAAATACAACAACAAAACCTATGCCAGATCAGTTGTTGGGCAGATCAAATAACTGTGGGAATTTCCGCCTTTATCTCATTTCCGATAGTTTTATGTCTCCATCCTAAACACGATCTGTAGGAAGACACATTCATTCATTCATTTATTCAACAGATAGTTGTTGAGCACCTGCTATGTCTCGGGTGCACAGGACTAATGCCAGTCCGTAAACAAGCCAGACAATCTGAAGTGGCCAGAGTGGCATGAAGAAATTAAGTGACGTGATCCCCTAGAGAGGGACAGACACAGCTAGTTACGCGTGTTGAATCCGGTAAAATAAAAAGCACGTATTGAAAGAGATTAACTCCATGAATAAAAATAGCTCGTTGCTAAAGGAAGTCATTCCTTTGTTGGAATTATCAGAAGCTCTTAGAGCGTCCCTGTGGAGAAGGACGGTTTTCCCAGAGAACCAACTGTCTCCCCTCTTCTCACAGGGGGAAGTTCAGCCAAGCAGGCCACCTGGGAAGGAGGGCACCGTGTCCCGGCTCTGGCTTACTGGCCCGGCAGGGTCCCCGTCAACGTCACCAGCACCGCTTTGCTAAGGTACGAGACCCACGTTACCTTGAGATGTAGGAAAAAGGTCATGGCTGCCCGCGTGGCTAGAGACCTCAAACATCACCTGCCCCGGCCAGGTGTCCCCGGATATTTCCCGAACTCAGACCGTAGCAGCGCGGAGCTGCCTGTAGCAACGGTGCGGTGGGACCCTCTTCAAGCCGTCCTCTGGGGGGCTGTCTCTGGGAAGAGGGCACTGGGCGGCCGTCAGCGCCGGGTCATGCTGGGGGGCACTGAGGAGAGAGTGCCTGCAAAAGACAGGAGTGTCCTCAGCACGTCTGGCCTGGGCCCAGCTGACGGGGGTGCGGGCATGGCTCTGTCGGGCCCGAAGGATCCCTTCTCGGGGGGTAGGGCAGGTGTCCTGGGGATGGCTCCGTCAAGCACGCCACTGGTAATCAGATGGCACAAGAAAGGGGTCTAGATGTTGACGTGCCCCCGAGGGGAGGGAGAAGGAAGCTGGATCCACCGGGCTGGGAAGGAAAGCACGAATCCTTGGGTGACGATCTTCTTCCTACCTCTGGCAAAGAAGCTTCTACAAGGAAGGACGATTGTAAACGTGAGCACATCTCATGATTACTCTGATCTCCTCGTTAAGGCAGGCCCAGGAGGCCATCTCCTTGGCACAGAACTTGGCTGTGGTGTGCCATCCCGAAAGCAACACCACGCAGCTCCGCAACCATGACTTATAACGAGGGCTTCTCACTCGCCCGGAGGGCCCGTCCTCTCGGTGGTTCTGCCCTGAATCCATGGACGAGGGGGCCCCTCCTCCGTAGACACAGGTGCTTGCTCACAGGCTCAGAGGTCTTATTCTGGTCAAAGACTAATTTCCTAGTTCCAAAGGTCCTTCACCGTTAACCAAGTGGGTTCTGGCCGAGAGAACACAGCCCAGTAGAGGAAAGCAGGCTTCACTGGTTTCCTCTAGCATCCCAGAGGGGAGGTGTTGGGGAGCGGCGGGGAGACCGAAGCCCGGGGGAAAGGAAGGGTAGACAGCGGTGACAGCCAAAGCCGGGGGTGAGTAGGCACTGTCCCTGGCAGCCTCTGGGCCCCCAGGAACTCCCGGTCAGGCCCGTACAGTCGGGGGTGGGGATGGGGACGGGGTGCTGCCAGCAGGCGTGACAACAACAGCTCTGGCTGGAGTTTGTGACGTCAGGCTGGCCGGGAAGAGGGCCAGGCGGGCTGCTTTCTACGGGCCTGACTTGCTGCAGTCAGGCCAAGGGTTCACGGGCCGGGCTGGACGTGCCGTCTCTCAAGTGACATCACCGGAGAAACCAAGCTCGTGCTTCTCAGTTGAGAATGGCGTTCTCACCTTCAGTCAGCTACGGCTCCGTGATAAAATTGCATCATTTTGTTGATAATTCCGGGCTTCAGAGGTGACAACTGACTTAGGGGATATTTCGGTGAGTGTCCAAAGGAAGCCAGCCTTGGCACGAGGTAACATTTGCTGGGAATTTTACCAGGACACTACCGAGACGCCAGATCAGCCCCTCTTAGGATATTTTTGGTGTTAAATTAGTCCTGATTGCAGCAGGACAGTTTGTCTCCATACAGTTCATCCTCTTGCTATTTTCTCACGTGAATCCACGGAAAGCAGACTTGGGTGGAGCGTCCTGACTGCCCGGGCTCCCTCAGGGTCAGCTCTCAGGAGGAGGGTGGTGTGGTGGGTATTCGAGAAACTGATGCTGTTCTGCTTCATGTTCTTGGAAGCCCAGCCAGACACTCCCACGTATTAGGTACTTAATCACCTCTTCTGTCACTTCGTCTACTACTTTATTCCCCAGAGGATATACCTCTCCTTCCAGATCAGAGGTGACTCCCTTCAGCCACTCTGAGCTGAGGCCAGGATCCCTTAAACCAGTATCCCAGTGCCTAAGGAATTACGGACACCAGAGAGTAGACAAGTTGATATACATACTCACGTGAATACAGAGAAAGTAGAAAGGTGTGTTAGGGGGTCAGGGGAGAAGGGGTCGACGCTAATCCTATTGGTTACCTTTAGACGTAACTAGTGTGTTGATAATCAGGTGTGCACCGAGGTGACGCGATAAGATCAAAAGAAGGGTCTTGCAGATGCCCGGACCCCAAAGCCCAGTGACACAACCGCAGAATGGGGGAAATTCCTTTCTTCACCGGAGATGAATTGTTGGGTCCAGTTACGGGCCAGCCGTGGCTCCAGGGCCTGGGGATGTAGGAACGGGCACGGCGGACAGAAGGCTTCCGTTGCTGGGGAGCTGACGTCCCTTCGGGAGGGCAGCACGTCTGAAAAGGGCCCGGTGATCTGATCCTAAAACTCTAAAGCGGGGTATCTCAACCTTGGCGCTGCTGACATTTTGGGCTGGACCGTTCTTTGGGGTGGAGGGTGTCCTGGCCATTTAAGGATGTTTACTGGCACCCCTGGCCTCCACCCACTGGACGCCCGTTGGCTCCCCCGGCCCCAGCTGTGACAACCAGAACGTCCCCGGGCGGCTCCAAGTGTCCCCTGGGGAGGACAGACTCATGCTGGTTGAGAATCACAGCTCTCAAGAGATTTCTCTCGGTCATGTAGAAAAAGGGGCGGGGTCTGCTCGGCCTCTGAGCCGGGGGCGGGGGGCGCCCGTCTCTGTTCAGAACGGAGGAACACTGTCTGGGAGATTCTTGGGGCAAAGCCTACGGCGACTAGAGGGTACGGAGGACTCGCGATAATCTCCTCTGACAACCAGTAAAGGTCTGTTTCGCCCGGAGAGCGGATGACCCGCTGGGGGACCCCGAGGCTGTCTTCCCGTATCCCAAAGGCAGGCAGTTATGTGGAGGGGATTCGGCTGCTTCTGGGCCGTCTTGAGGCGCAGAACTGAGTCCCGGAAGTGGGATCTGCAAAGACATGTTGCTCACGTCGGTGTCCTGTGGGTTGGGTGTCACCGCCCCCCAGGGGGGGCCCAGCCGCGCATCTCCTTTCACGGCCCCCCCCGCTGCTTTCCCGTAGCTGGCAGTGGGTTATGGGGGGAGACGGGCAGTGGACCCTCCCTCACCCTCACTCCTACGGCACTCTGCTCTGTAACGGACGTGCGCGCTTTGGTGTTGGGTCTCCCTGGTGCTCTGGGCCCCCCCTCCCCGTGCTCCCTGCAAAGTTGCTGCTGGGCCCTGCTGGTCTCCAAGAGGGACCTGAGGCAGGGGGCCTGGGGGACCTGCAGCCTCTCTAGTCTCCGCCGAGGGACTTAGGCCAGGAAGGGGTGGGCACCTAGCTTTCCCCAGAGGTAACGCGAGCGAGCTTCCCGCGGGAAGGAACTTACAGCCGGAGGCTAAAGAGCTCGCTCGCCACATCCCAGGACCGTTCCCACTCTTCCACGGTCTGGAGGGGTTCTGCTCTCCTCTCCCTCACTCCAGGCCCGGCGTCCAAGGCCCACGCACCCCAGTCTACACTCCAGCAGCCCTGGCCCTTCTCACTTCCCGTCTTCAGATCACACCGGCCACTTCCCAGATGTAATGTCCGCGCTTCTAGGAAGCAGCCTCCCTTCCGCCCCCGGCACCCCAGAGCCATCGACACGTGCCCTGAGATCCAGGCCAGCCCCTCGCGGCCCTGCAGCTCCCCGCGTCCTCCTCGCAATTGCCCAGCCCCCACACGCAGGTTCTGTTGGCAGTTCCTTGGATAAAAACACAAATACGCACACTTTCTCTGAACAGCCTTCAGCTCCTTGGGCTGGCTGAAGCCGCACGAAGAAAATCTTCTCACGTGGGCAACAGAACCTGCAGTGGGTGCCCCCTGGAGCCGACCCACTCAGATGGCTCTCTTCTGGGTCGCCGTGCCTGCCCGTTCGCGAGCAGGCTCTCGACGGCCCTTCTCGTAACCAAGGCCTCCAGAACCCAAGGCCGATTTGCCCATCGGGGCCGCAGGCGCGGTGCTGGGGGCACACGACCTTTTCATTTTCTTTGAAACCAGAAGAAAAAAACAAAAACTTTTAGGTTGAAGAAAAATGGCTTATTCTCTCCTCTTTATATATTTATATGATCTTTATGTCGACAGAATTGTAAAATATAATTTTGAGTATTTTATATGGAATAAGGAACCACAAAGGCAAACGGACTGAGGTTCCATGAAAGTCGGAACGCGCCTTCCCAGGTATTAGAATGAACTGTGGAAACTTGAAAATTAGGTTTGGGGTTTTTTGGTCTCTTTCCCCAAGTTTTCCAAGACTCCCGGGACCAATTTCTCAGGGAGGGTTTGGAGTAGCGGGGTCCCTTTGGTAGCCTTTGCAGGACTGATGCTTTCTCCAAGTTCACGCAGGGGCCCAGGGTCTGGGGCTGTGTGTCCCGGGAGGATCTCCTTCCTCCAGGGCTCCCCTCGGGGGGCTTGGTTTCCTCCTTTACGTAGGGAAGGACTCTTTGGTAGCCTGAGCTTGGACTGGCAAGTCCTGGAGATGCAGAAGCTTTTCTCGCGGACCCGAGCTTTCCTCTGTGCTCTGGAGGTTCCTGCCCGATTCTGAGACACTAGGACTCCATGAACATTAGACTCTGTGCTGTATAATGAAGATGCTAAGCCTCACGATGACGGAGGAGGAATAAGACGGGAAAAGAAAATGTACCCCCCCGCCCCGCAAATCTAAGGCAGACCCTGTTCTTCTGGCACTGACCTGACCCCTCTGGGAGGCGCGCCTCTCTTAGGGGTGCAACGGAGAGAAAGCTCCAAAGCAGCAGTGCCGGCCACCCTGGCCTCTTCAGCCTGCCCTGCAGTCCTCCGGGCTGCCTGATTTGTGGCAGGGACCTTGGACGCTGGACAGGTTTCTGGACTGTTCTGTACTCTGCAAGGGCTTACTGCGCGCTTCTTGCACTTGCTTGCGCCTGGGGTGCCAGCTCCTGGAGCCTGCGTCGCAAGAGATAAGCCAGCGGCTCTGTGGACTGTGGAAGCCAGAGGCAGACCAGAGACGCGCTGTACCGCAGTCGAGGGAGAGATCCTGCTTGGGGCTGTAGACAGAGCCCTGGAGCAGAGGAGAAGGGGAGGCGGGCACGTGGCGGGTCCCTTCCGCGGCCCATCTTGCGGGGCGAGCCTCCGCTCCCCGGACCCTGGGCTGGGGAAGCAGCAGGTGGGGCCTGGAGGCCTCCCCATGAGCCCAGCCTCAGGTGGACCCTCTTTTCCGGGATGTCCAGCCTCGCGCGGGCCTGCCGAGTCCCCCCGACTCTCCGTTAGCCTGGCCCTCAGATCAACAGCTCTGTTCTTGCCGAAGAGTTTTTGTCTGACCCGAGCACAGCAGGCTGGAGGGAGATGTGCCCTAGAGTAGAGGGAAATGGTACCGCGTGACTTCAAAGAAAATCAGGTTCACAAAATCCACCAACGTGTTCACAGTGGCTGCCTTCGGGTGAGGGGCTGTGTGTGTGCAGCTCCTTCATATTTCTGGATGTTGTCCTTTTTCCCCACCCTGAACACTGACTATTTTGTAACAGGAATAACAGAGCTAAATGAAAGCGGACGGAATGTGTCACACATGACGGCCTTCTAGACAAAGGCTAGCTATTTGCGACACGGAGACCCAGGGTGGGAAAAATGAAGTAAATGTTCTCTTGCAGACACCTGTCACACACTGTTCCCTCTCAGCGGGTGGCGGTGGCCTAGGTGGTGACGGGTAGAACCCCTTGGTTCTTTTTTTAACTTTTATTTTATGTATCTATTTTTAAATTAATTTTTATTGGAGTAGAGTTGATTTATAATGTTGTGTTAGTTTCAGGTGTACAGCGAAGTGAATAAATTATACATATACATATATCCACTCCTTTTTAGATTTTTTTCGCATTTAGGTCACCACAGAGCATGGAGTGGAGTTCCCTGTGCTGTACGGCAGGTTCTCGTCGGTTATCTATTCTATACATAGTCGTGTGTATATGTCAACCCCAGTCTCCCAGTTCGTCCCTCCCTCCCCTCCCCCCCTCGGTAACCATAAGTTTGTTCTCTACATCTGTGACTTTATTTCTGCTTTGCCGGTAAGTTCATCTGTACCATTTTTCTAGATTCCACATGTAAGCAGTATTATACGATATTTGTTTTTCTCTTTCTGACTTACTTCACTCTGTACGACAGTCTCTAGGTCCCTCCATGTCTCTGCAAATGGCACTATTTCGTTCCTTTTCATTAGAGCCCCCTGGTTCTCAGGTGGGGCTGCAGGGGTGTCCCTGTGAGTGATTCTGACACAGACATCCAGTGAGAACTCTGAGTGCCAGGCCCTCTACGTGCACTACCTGTGTCTTTCACCCACACTGCCACCCAGTGAGGCAGGTACTATTATTACCATGCCCATTTTATTTTAATTTTTTTGGCCACACTGCGAGGCTTGCTGGATCTTAGCCCCGTGACCAGGGATTGAACCCGTGCCCCCTGCAGTGGAAGTGCGGAGTCCTAACCACTGGACCGCCAGGGAAGTCCCCTATCATGCCCATTTTAGAGAACAGAAAACTGAGGGCTAGAGAGATAGATGGCCGAGCTGAGACTTGAGCCCAGGCAACAGCTGGCTGCAGAGCCTGGGTGCTGCTCCTGTAGGAGATCCAGGCGGGGCCTGAAGGCAGGACAGGTATGCAGAGGGGGCGGGCTGTACGGGAGGCTGCCGGGGCTCGGTCTGGGCTGGTCTGGGCGGCTCTTGACCCCGGCACGGCCAGGGAGAGAGCCTGGGGACAGCTGGGGCCAACACTGTCTTGATCTCCCTGCAGCGTGCTGGACATCTTCCCCACCGTGGTGGCCCTGGCTGGGGCCAGCCTGCCCCAAGGCCGACACTTTGACGGTCTGGACGCCTCGGAGGTGCTGTTCGGCGGGGCGCAGGCTGGGCACAGGGTAAGTGGAGGTGGTACGGGTCCCACCTGGGCTTCTCCAGAGGCGGCACTCCTGCCCCTCATCGGGGTCTGGCTGCCTCTGCGCCAACAGAACCATCGTCCGAAGACGCCTGCAAGTGGCCACCGGAGACCCAGTTTGTCGACCGCCGAGGGGGGATTCCTTTGAGATGAGCCTGTCCTTCCACTCCCCCTCTTCTTCCTCAGTCAATCCGGTTCATCAGTCCAGATTTCTGTGCAGCAGTTTTGCTGTAGGGTGGGCGTCCATTGGGGCTTATTCCCTATACCGAATGACTTTCTTTCCCCTCACCATCATTTAATTTTCTGACATGCCCCAGGCACGCGGCACATTTTTGTTGGACGGGGTGCGTGACCTGTGTCTGTGAGTTGTGTATCGTGGGCTTCCCCCCGCCAGAACGGAAGCTTCCCAAGGTCAGGGAGCTCAGCGTGGAATTCTCAGAGCACCTAACACAGGGTCTGGCGTCCGGCCAGCGTACGGTGAAACGAGAACTGGATGAATAGACAACTGGACGAAAGATGCCCTGGGTGGCGGGGCCGGTCCTGGAGGGCTCAGCACACACACGGCTCTCCAGCCCCCAGGGTCCCCTCTTCGGGGTGCCCTGAAGCACTTGGTGGCAGCGACAGCCAGGAAATGTCAGGCCGATGGCCTTTCCCTGTCTTTCTGTGTGTTTTACTTTTGCCAAAAGGAAAAGGAGGTGGGAGAAGGGAGGGAGGCCGGCGGAGCCCGGAGCTCCTTCTGGAAGGCCCCGTGAGCCCAGCTCCCCAGGTAGGGACCCACACATCAAAGGGGTTATTTCTGGCCTTACTGCGGGGCACATGGAAGTGAGTCAAATGTCCTGGGGCAGTTCCTGAAGCTGCCCTTCCCACGGCCGGCGCACTGGTCCTGAGCGGGCACCAGGGCTTCTTGACGATGCTTGCAGTGGCCTCTAGAGCAGGACGGCTCCTCCCGGCCTGTCTGACCCCCTGGAGCTGCAGAGCCTTCCGGGCCGAGGCCGCTCCCGCAGGACAGCCAAGCAGGAAGGTGGCTTCCGCCTCTGGCTGGGAGTTCGCAGTATGTGACCCTGGGGGGTTATCGACGACGTCAGCGGAGAGGCGCTCCCGCGTGTTTATGACCACGGCCGCGCACAGAATGATCGGGGTCACCAGGAAGCGCTTCAAGGCCTGCGGGCTCCTTGTGACGTTGTCCGTTCCCGGGGAGGGGGGAGGCCAGCTCCCGGGCGCGGAGCTTCCGTTTCCAGACGGCAGAGAGCTCGCCGTCTTTCTCAAGCTGCCGCTTCGCGGTTGCTGGTCTGGGCCCCCAGGGGGCTGGGCCCGGGCACCGGCAGGAAAGACAGATACGAGCCGCAACACCGGCTGGGGTTTTCGTGGGGACGTGTGATGTGCGTGGGATACCCCGTGGCCCGGGAGGGGACAGCTGCCGCTCGCCCAGAGCTCTGGTGGCACCTTCCAGGGTAGAGGCACGTGGGCGCTGGAACCTGTGGGCCCGGCCCAGCACCCCCGAGGACTGGACTCCTGCAGCGTTAGTCCAGACACCTTAGAGGTCGCCGTAGGTCGCCGCTGGCCCCAGATTCAGCCGCTGCGGAGACCGGAGTACATTGTCTCGAGCCTGCTGATGGAGGGCCAGGAGGGAAAAATATATGAGCGACTGTAGAAATATACATACCTGTGCACACATATACACGTGGGTACACACACATGTGCACGTATTCGCGTGCTTTTTGCCTTTGGGTTTTGGTTTTTGGTGCAGCGTACAGGATCTTAGTTCCCCGACCAGGGATCAAACCTGGCGCCCCCAGAGTTGAAGCGTGGAGTCTTAACCACTGGACCGCCAGGGAAGTCCCTTGTTTTGGTTTTTGTTGTGGCGTTCAGTAATCATTTATTAACTATCACGTGCAAGGCACTGTATCATTCTGGGACAGCCAACTGTGTATAACAGCCTTAAAGGTTAGATGTAAACATTGCCACCTGTCTGGAACATTCCTTAATACTCAAATTAGAATATATCGATTTGTTCCCACAGCATACACATATGTATTCTAATAAGCACAGCTGTGTTCACCCTTAGGTATATGCTGGGCTTGCAAGAGTCGAGTATGGGTTGGTTTAGAAAACCATCCCAGTTTCAAGAAGCTCAAAGTAACTCCTAGACCGTCATCTCAAAACAATATGCAAAAAGTCTCAGCGGTTGGGTTCTTCCCTATTTTGCAAACGAGTAACGGAAAGTCGAAGAGCTGAAGCAAACTAGGGCCATGTAAGCCCTGGCACCCTCCCCAGGTCCTGCGTTGAGAGGTTTACAAGCAAATGCAATGCTGGCCTATAGGGCTTCCTGCTGAGCGGTCTCACCACCCACTTCGTGGACAGCTGTAGGGTCGCTGATGCCATGCTGTGTATCCCTGCACCTGCAGAGCCTTTTGCTTCTGATCTAGAGGGGTCTGCGTCCAGGCAACGAGGGCAACCACAGAGGGGGAGAGGGGAGCGGGCAGGAGAGGGTGCACAGCCTGGGGGCAGGCAGCCCACTCTAGGCTCGCCTGCCTCCCGGATGGGACTTGGAGGTTGCAGAATCACTGCTGGGCAAGTCCTACCTCAGCCCCAGGTTACCATGACCAAGTCCAGAAACTGTCAGCCGAGGGAAGGCTTCTTAATGGCCCTAAATCTGTCCTGTCGCGACCAGTGTGGGGCTGTGTGGTCATACGATGCTTGGTCCATCCCTGGAGACCATACGTTGTAGAAACGGAAGTCGGGTCTTGGTCTCTGCACCGCCGATCACTTCTCTTAGGGATAAGGGAGGCCCCCTAGTGGCAAAAGATGCTGTCCGGAGCGGCTGGCACGAGGCTGACGGCTTTTGGAGACCTGGGTCTGTGCACCCCACCTGAAGGGGTGGGAGACCCCTCCTTCTGGGGAGGCTGCCCAGGCACCAGCCTCCGGAGAGGTAAGGAGACGCTCCCTGCCTGAAAAAGCAAAACAAAAGAAAACAAGGCAAACAGGTAAGAAAGGCAACCAAGAAGATGCAACATGTTTGCAGAAGATAAAGTTATCTTTGAAATTCGGACCGGGTGTCCTCTGGAGAGGAAACGTCTTCAGCTGTGATTCGTGTGTAAATTTGCCAACCTCCTTCCTATGTTGCTATAAACAAGAACGCCATAATCAGCCTGCTCAGAGGGGAGAAGAAGGGCATATACGAGTTCTCCAAAATCCATCCGTCCTCCTGAGAGCGAGCCATTTTGCTTGCTCTTGGATTCTGGAAGTGGCGCCTGCTAACACCAAATGAATATCCTGCACACGGCAGCCGCCGCTTATGGAATTTCTGTTTCTGTTACGGAGCCATAATGTCAATGGCTCGCACCCGCGGGCCTGGGCTCCCATCTCCTGGATGTCTGAGTACATCTTAGATCTGTTGACAATAGATTTCCCAAGTCCCCCACTTCCTGCCCTCTCCAGAAGGAAACAAAACAGCCTCCTGTGGTGAGAGGCTTGGCTTCCTTCAGGGTTGGAAGAAGTGAGGGTTTTGAGTTACGACTTCTCTTCCTGTTTGGAAGGAGCCTGCTGTCATCACGCCGGCTGGGGACCTGGCAGGCCCTGTCACAAGAGCACGGAAGCAGCAGGTGTGGGAGGAGCCCCACCCTCGCTGGCATCCTTTCAGAGCCGGGAAACTTGGGGGGACAGCTGTTTACCGCTCCAACAGATGTTTCTCATTTTTTTTTTTTTTTTTTTAGCTCCATGGAAACTTTGAATCACGTAAGCGCCTTTCCAGTGATATATATCGGTCATGATTCATACCAGGGCGGTCTCACGTTTCCAGCCCAAAGCCACCGACTTGCCAAGGATGCTGGTCATTTATTTTCTACCAAACCTTGTCCTTGGGAACCCTGAACTAGGTGTTTCCATTCTGGAGGGTGATTCTTTTTATTTTTTATTTTTTGGGGGGCCACGCCACTTGGCTTGCAGGATCTTAGTTCCCCGACCAGGGATCGAACCCGTGCCCCCTGCAGTGGAAGCGCGGAGTTGGAGGGTGATTCCTTCACTGATGACTTGCTCGGTCTGAGCGCGGTAGGACGGCGTCAGAGGTGATCTGTGTTTGGAGGCAAGGCCGTGCCCAGTTCTGGAGAAATCACACGGAGACGCCCTGACGTGAGAGAGAGTCGACTGGATGCTGAAGAAGCCGTTTTGCAAAGAGATCCAAGGATCACCACCGATCTGTGTCAGGCTCCCTGGGAATATTTCTAAAACAAGCAGATCCCAGGCCCCATCTTGACCCTGAGGGGTGGGGCTCAGACGGGGGCCAGCCTCCTGGGTGGCTGTCACCGAGGGACCCGCACTTAGAAGGACCCTGTGCTTGCTTTAAAGCACACGTGCTGTGGCCACCTTGAAATTCTTAATTTTTGTGTGTGTGTGGGGGGGGTAGTAATTAAAAGAAAATAGCATTTTAAGAAATTTATTTTGGGACTTCCCTGGTGACGCAGTGCTTAAGAATCCACCTGCCAAGGCAGGGGACACGGGTTCGAGCCCTGGTCCGGGAAGATCCCACATGCCACGGAGCAACTAAGCCCGTGCGCCGCAACTACTGAGCCTGTAAGCCACAACTACTGAGCTCGCGAGCCACAACTACTGAGCCCACGTGCCACAACTACTGAAACCCACGCGCCTAGAGCCCGTGCTCCACAACAAGAGAAGCCACCGCAATGAGAAGCCCACGCACCACAAGGAAGAGTAGCCCCCGCTCGCTGCAACTAGAGAAAGCCCGCGCGCGGCAACGAAGACCCAACGCAGCCAAAAATAAATGAATGAATAAAAATTTTTTAAAAAAAGGAAATTTACTTTGTGAAGTATAGATGATGTACAACGTTGGGTTAATTTCTGCTGCACAGCAAAGTGATTCGGTTATACACATATATACGTTCTTTTTCATATTCTTTTCCATTATGGTTTGTCACAGGATATTTAGTATAATTCCTTGTGCTATACAGTTGAAATTCTTAATTTTTGGACAAGGTTTCTCTCATTCTCATCTTGCACTGGACCCTGCAGATGACATGGCTAGTACTGGGCCTAGGAATCCAAGCAGAGCTGTAACCCACTCCGATTAATTGACTAGCAAAAGACCTCTTTCACACAGGCTCCCGGGAGTTGGATGGTGTAGACCACAGGCCTGTGTCTGTGTTTGGGGCTGGGCTGGGTGTCAGAGGGGGGGTTTGGCGGGTGATGGGGAACAGGGACCACGACAAAGAAAGTAATGCTGAGACTTCCCTGGCGGTCCGGTGGTTAAGACTCTGCGCTTCCAGTGGAACTAAGATCCCGCATGCCGCGCAGCGGGGCCAAAAAAAAGAAAAAGGAAAGTAATGCTTTCCAGGGAGCCTCTGGCATGGTTTTCTTATTTGTAAGCCCTGCCCCCCCTTTCCCAGGTGCTGTTTCACCCCAACAGTGGGGCGGCCGGCGAGGACGGAGCCCTTCAGACTGTCCGCCTGGAGCGGTACAAGGCCTTCTTCGTCACCGGTGAGTCACCGAGGGGCCCTGTCCCACCCGGACTCTCGCTCAGGCCTCCGGGGTGATGTGGGCTGCCCCCTTTCAGGGTGTCTCAGCATCTCCGATGGTGCCGCCCCAAACCCGGGCCCAGGAGGAGGGCTCAACACGCAAGGGCCCCGCCCAGGCCCTTTGCACCTACAGGTAACGCTAATAAGGCCTCTCTGCTGTTCGCCTAGCTCTCCAGCCAGCTCAGAGCTGGTCCAGCACATCCACACTGTCCACTTTTTCACGTGAAAAACGTTTCATCCCACGGTTATGCTTTCAATGCCAGTCTGGCTGAACGTTAGGTGGGAGCTTAGAGATATTTTGAAGCAAGAGACTGTTTCAGAAAATAGATGTTAGAGATCCATTCAGCAAACCCAAGTCTCTCTCCTTCTTGGCTCACCCTGTGACCGTCTTAAGCGTATATTTTAGCAAGGTGATAGCAGGTCAGCATGGTTCTCAAAGTCTTGCAATGGCTTTTTGCTTCCAGCTATGAGTTTGGACTCCCTCCACCCTGCGTCCCTGTACTTTCCTAGTCTTAGTTCTCCAAGAGCGACGGCCCTTTTCCTTGGCCTCCAGATTAAAATCCCTCTCGGCTTTTAAGGCCACCTGGATTGTAGAACTCCTTCTCGTCTTCCCAGCTGGGTAGGATATGGAGAACTCCGGTATTTACCACATTCTGCCATATATGCCAGTTATTCAAGTACATCTTTTATTTCTTCTAGTAGCTTTAAGCTCTCTAAACTCGGCCTCTGTAAGCTCTTTGATCGTTGTTGTCTTGACATGCTTGGCACAGAATCTTGCATCTGGTAGGAACCCTAACACTTTTTTTTAATGAATGAAAAACAAGCTCCCCCCCACGCCCCCCCCCCAGAAAAAAACCCCCTCACCTAAATCTGGGATCTGATGTGGATTCCAATTTGATTCAGTTATTTTTTTTTAAACTCAATTTCTTTTTGAAAAATGAATTTATTTATTTATTTATTTATTTTATTTATTTTTGGCCGCGTTGGGTCTTCGTTGCTGTGCGCGGGCTTCCTCTAGTTGCGGCGAGCAGGCGTTATTCTTCGTTGCGGTGCGCGGGCTTCTCACTGCTGTGGCTTCTCTTGTTGCGGAGCACGGGCTCTAGGCGCACGGGCTTCAGTAGTTGTGGCTCTCGGTCTCTAGAGCGCAGGCTCAGTAGTTGTGGTGCGCGGGCTTAGTTGCTCCGCGGCTTGTGGGATCTTCCCAGACCAGGGCTCGAACCCGTGTCCCCTGCATTGGCAGGCGGATTCTTAACCACTGCACCACCAGGGAAGTCCTGATTCAGTTATTTAAGGTTAGAGCTTTCCAAAGAATTATATAATAAAGAACAAAAATTTATTTGCCCTGAGGGTGAATAAGTGACCCCCAAAGAAAATGTGGCAGAAAAACCAAACAAGTTCGAGTTCATCACCTGAAGGATATTAAAGATGCCACAAGAATCTTCGACTCTCCAAGACCTAAAATGCAAACCAGTGAGATGTTTGTTATTCTTTCAGATGGAAAGTGTCTAGATTACAGCCCTTACATTGCTCTATCTCAGAGGTATGGTTTCTCCAGGCTGAGTTAATTTCAGAAGTCATAACCCAGCCAGAAAGCCCTTGTCATCACAATGCTGGGATCATAAACACTACTATGAAGTAATAGGACTGTTTGAAATGATCACAGTCGGACAGGAATTATGATACCCAGGGGAGGTCTGTTCTTCTGAGGCATCACCAAACTCCCAGGAAAGTTAGCAAGGGAAGAATGGAAATCTCAACAGATAGGATGTGAATAGCATGAAATAGGATGAAGCCCGGATGTGCTCTGATTCCTCCTTTTCCCACCCCCCGTCCCTGAAAATCTGCATGCTAATTACATAAAACTGCTTTGGGATAAGTGAGGTGAACTGACATCTACTACATTAGATTAGACAAAGATGTGTGTGTCCCTCTATGATGAGGGTGTGATTTTTGAGATCGTGAACTAGTCTGTTTCGGTGTGTGGCCTAGAATTAAGTGATCTTATTATTTTTTCCTTTTTCAAAAGAGTAATTGAGGGAAACTTTACACACAGTGAAAGCCACAGACCTAAACGGCACCATTTGATGAGTTACTATAAATGTATATACTTGCGTAAGGACCCTCTTAATGCTGTGAATTACATCGATTGGTTTTCAAATGTTAGGTCAACTTTACATTCCTGGATAAACTCAGTTGTGATGTATTCTTCTTTTTATATATTGATGGATTTGATTTGCCGAGATTTTGTCTATAATTTTCCTTTCCTGCAATGTCTGTGTCAGGGTTAGGTATCAGGGTTTTGCTAACCTTGGGAAATGAGTTGGGAAGTGTTCCTTTCTCTGTTTTCTGGAAGGGGCTATAGGAGATTGGTATTATTTCTTTCATGTCTGATTGAATTCATCTGTGAAACTCTTTGGACCTGGAGGTTTCTTGATGGAAAAATTATTGGTTATCAATTTAATTTCTTTAATAGGTATAGGGCTATTCAGATTTTTAATTTCTTCTTGTATCAGCTTTTGTAAGTTGTTAAAATAATTTGTCCATTTCATCTGAGTTGTCAAATTTACCGGCCTAAAATTGTTCATAATGTTTCCTTTCCATAATATTTTGTTCATAATATTTGTTCATAATATTTCCTTTCCTTTCCTTTTCCATAATATTATCATTTTAATTAATCTTTAATGAAGCAACTTTTAGCTGTGTTAATTTCCTTTATCATTTTCTATGTCATGATTCCTGCTTTTATTTCCATTCCTTCTTTACTTGCTTTACTCTCCTTATTCTAGTTTACCAAAGAGGACATTTATATAATTAATTTTAAACCTTTCTCATGTTCAAATATAAGCGTTTATAGCTACAGTTTTCCCTTTAAGCATTGCTTTATCTGTATCTCCCAAATTCTATGTTTTACTTTCATTATCTAGTTGGAAATATTTTCTAGTATCTTGTCTAATTTCTTCCTTGACTCATAGGTCATTTAGGAAGCTGTTGCTTAATTTCCAAATTTTGGGGGCCTTTTTAGCTCTCTTATCTTTGTCATTTCTAATTTAATTTTATTGTGATCACAAAACATACTCTGGAAGTTTTCAATCTTTTGAAACTTACTGAGACTTATTTTATGGCCTTGCAGATGATCTGTCTTGGTGAACACACCACGTGGAAGTGAAGCAAATGTGTATTCTGCAGTTCTTGTGTATAATGTTACATAAATTTCAATCAGGTGGAGGTGTTGATAGTTGTTTAGATCATCTATATCCCTCCCGGCTTTTTGTCTAGTTGTTCTATCAATTATTGAGAGAAGCGTTTTAAAAATCTCCATTTAGGATGTAGATTGTCTATATTTCCCTTTAGTTTTGTCTTCCTTAAAAACTGACTCTGGATCCTTGTGAAATATCCCTCGTTATCTTGGTACTGCATATCGTGAAGTATGTTTTGTCTAATGTTAACATAGCCACTCCAGTTTCCTGTGCTTACTGTTTGTGTGATGTATCTATTTTGTTCCTTTCAACTCAACTGCTTTTCTATTTAAAATGCGTCTCTGTAGGCAGGAAAGAAAGGAATCTTGCTTTTTCATCCAGTTTGATAAGGCTCTGCTTTTTAACTGGAGAGTTTTGACCATTTGCTTTTCTCTGTATAAGATCATTTCATCAACAAATAGAGGTGGTTTTACTTTTTCCTCCCCTGTCTGGATGCCTCCTGTTTCTGGTTCTTGCCTAATTTCTCTGGCTGGAACCTCCGGTACAATGTTGAATAGAAGTGGTGACAGTGGACATTCATGTCTTGTTCATGATCTTAGGGAGAGAGCTTTCAGTCTTTCCTCACTAAGTATGATGTTAGCTCTGGGTTTCTCACAGATAATTTTTATCAGGTTGAGGAAGTTCCTTTTTATTCCTAGTTTCTTGAGTGTTTGTATCATGACGGAGCGTGGGATTTTGTCAAATGCTTTTTCTGCATCTACTGAGATGATCATTTTTTTGGTCTTTTGTTTGATGAATATACATTGCTTTACACTGACTGGTTTTCATATGTTGAACCAACCTTGCATCCGTGGGGTAAATCCCACTTGGACATGGTGTATAATCCTTTTTATAAGCTGCTGAAATCAGTTTGCTAGTATTTACCGAGGTTTTTTCGTATCTCTATTGTCTGCAAGCCAAGGAAGAGAACCCTCGCCAGAAACCAAATTTCCAAGAACCTTTTGATCTTGGACTTCCAGCCTCCAGAGCTGTGAGAAGATAACTTTCTATTATTTAAGCCACCCAGTCTATGGGATTTTGTTATGGCAGCCTAGGCTGACTAACATAGCATTTTAAGGCTTCTCCATGTCTTTTCATGGCTTGAGCTTATTTGTTTTCAATGCTGAATAATATTCTATTGCCTGGACGTACCACAGTTGATTTATCCATTCACCCGCTGAAGAAAATCTTCCTTGCTTCCAAGTTTTCACAATTATGAGTAAACCGTTTTCACAGTTGCGCTGTAAACAGCCACGTGGAGGTCTTTTTGTGGACATAAACTCATTTGAATAAATAACAAGAAGTGTGACTGCTGGATCGTACGGTTAGGGTGTATTTAATTTTGTAAGAAAACACCCAGGTGTCTTCCAAAGTAGTTGCACTGTTCAGCATCCCCACCAGCAGTGACGAGAGCTCCCGTCGTTCCACGCCCTCACCAGCATTTGCTGTGGCCACTGGTTTTCAGTTTGGCCACTCTAATAGGTGTGTCGTGGGGTCTTGTTATTTAATTTGCAACTACTGATGACGTACAGTGTTGAGCACCCTTTCGTATGCTTGTCTGCTGACTGTGTTTCTTCTTTGGTGAGGTGTCTGTTCAGGTTCTTACTCTCATCATCCTGATTGTTGAGATTTACGGGTTCTTTGTGTATTTTGGATAACAGCCCTTTATCAGATATGCCTTGTGAAAATATTTTCTTCTAGACTGTGGCTTGACTTCTTGTTCTCTTGACAGGGTCCTTCTCAGGGTCTCTGAGCTTCCTTGATCTGCGGTTTGGTGTCTGACATGAATTTGGAGGAAATCTCAGTCATGATAGTTGCATAGATTTCTTCTATTCCTTTCACTCATTCTTCTCTTTCTAGTGTTCCCATTACACTTTTTGTAGTTCCCTCACAGTTCTTGGATATTCTGCTCTGCGTTTTGCAGATTTTTTTCCCTCTTCGCTTTTCAACTTTGGAAGCTTCTTTTGAGATATCCTCAAGCTCAGAGATTCTGTCCTCAGCCGAGGAATCTACGAACGAGCCCATCAAAGGCATTCTTATTCTTATTTCTGTAACAGTGTTTTTGATCACTGGCGTTTATTTTTTTCTTTTTTCTTAGGATTTTCATCTAAAAGATGACTCCCACCCCCATGGGGTTTTTAACTCTTAGACTCATCTACCCTGAGCCTCCCGCCATTTGTTAATCACAGTTTGGGTTTTCCTACCAGGGCACTGGTTCCCAGAGGTGCCTGCTTGTGGGTTTCTGCTCTGGTATGTTGTGATTCTCTGTATTCACCTGTCTGTCTCCAGTTTGGGGGGCAGTTGTTTGCCCTGTGACCTCACTTCTCTGATGGATCTAAGAAGAGTCATTGACTTTTTAGTTTTGTTCAGCTTCTTACTTGTTAGGATGGAGGGCTGACTTCCAAAGCTCCAAATGCTGGACCAGAAACTAGAAGTTTCCTACTGAGTAGTTTTTAAAAACTGGACGTTGTGTGTGATGCGTTGTAGAGATTCTGACTTTCAGTCTGAGGAGTGCTGACTTTGGTTCTCACGGGCAGTTAATTACCGCCTAATCCCCTTAAACTGGAGGAGGCTTGATTTTATGCTTTGTCAGAACTGGGCTCTGTTGGATTTTATCCTTAATTTTAGGTAAATGCCTTCATTCCGGGATACAGTCTTTGCTCCTAGCATGAACCTTTTGGGACTTCAGTGGAAAATATGAAGTGTTTATCAAGCCTTTCTAACTTAACAGAATTCACACTCTAAATTCTACCTTCCCTGCACTGGGTAGCACAGAAACGCGTGCTGAGCTCTTCAGACTTGTAGCTGTTGCTAGAATCTGTGCATGCCCAGTTCAGGGGTCAGCCAAGGTTTTGAAGGGAGTTTATTTGCAGATTTTAAGCCTTCCCCTCTCCAGCTCTCTCCTTCCCAGGATTTTGCCCACCAGTTTGCATCTGGGGTGGCAGCTCTGAACTCTGTCCCCTGACACCTCACGCCGAAGAGACCACAGCCCCCTCCTGGGGCTTTAGTCGCTCCACGCTGCTCCGACTGGGTGGGTAGGGGGGGTGTCCCCAGGGGAAAACACTTAAACACAGACCCCACCCTGTGCGGCCTCCTGCCTTCAAAAAGCAGATTCCTTTCTGCCTGCATGGATGATTTTCTGGTGCCTTCAACTGGTTGTTTTTTTTTCCGTATGTTGCCTAGAACTTAAACTTGTCTTCTATGGGAGGATGAGGTTTATGTGAGCTACTCCACTATTCCCTGAAGTGGAAGCCTTTAATTTTTATAAGAGGAGTCAGTCCCCACCTTCGCTCGACCGATTGCCAAAGCCCAGGTCACCTCTGTTGGTTGGCCAAGGAGAAGAGCCAACTTCAACTCCAAACACTAGGCAACGACTCTTACTCTCTGTTGGACAAACTGAAATCCGTCCCAGGAGGAGAAGCGTCCCCAGAGGGCTTCCGAAAGGCTGCGTGATCTACCCGTTCTTCCCTCAGCGTTTCACGTTTTCTCTTTCTGTTCAGACTGGCGCAGAATGAAAGCTGCGTCCTCCCGTGGTGTGACTGTGGCTCCTTCGTGGAGATTTGCTTTTACTGAGTCGCACTTGGGCTTCAGGCTCTCAGCTTGTAGCGGAGGGTGGCATAGAAAGTTGTCAGCTGGACCGTCCTCATCACACAGCCGTGCTTTTCGTAAGGATGCTGTCGAGTATTCCATCCCACGGGGCCCCCTTTTGCAGGAGGAGCCGGTGGAGGAAATCCTCTCACACCTCAGGGCTCTGCTTCCCCGAGTGGCTGGTAGACGTCTACCTTGTTCAGTTTCCCTGCTGAGGAGGCCAGAGGCAGAGGAAGTGTTCAGCATAGGCTGTGTGTCCCAGGGCTGTCCTCTGCCTGAGTTCCTTTTGTTGATACAATTATATTGTATTCATTCCTGTCAGAAGCCTTAACTACTTTTTGTACGGAAAAGGGGCGGGGAGGGGGGGAGTCATCTGAATCATTAACAGCCAAGCAGGCTGCCATCGCTCGAAACGTTTTCGTCCCCCGTCTTCGGGGACCGCGGTAACAGCCAGATTCTAAGTCAGACGAGAAACAGGACTGCAGCCCGAAGTGAAACGACTTCCCTGGCCTCCCCGCCTCATCTGCCAAATTGAGTGTCCTGTGGACTCAAGAAACCAATTTTCAAAGGCCACGTCACGTTTACTCCCAGGGGGCAGAGGGGAAAGATACGAGAGTCAGTGTCTTAGCGGCTCTGAAGGCCAGTCCCGGGGGGAGGGCCGGATCGTTCTGGATGGTGGAGCATCATGCTGGGATGCCCGAGGCAGGTGCTTTGGCAGGGAGAGCAGTCACCGGACGCTGGAGTCCTGGGACGTTTGCACTCGCTTGTAATCTGGCGCCGGCCTTGACGGGGGTCTCTGTTGTCACCCGCTCCAGGTGGGGCCAGAGCCTGCGACGGCAGCGTCGGCCCCGAGTGGCGCCACGAGCCCCCCCTCATCTTTAACCTGGACGACGATGTCGCAGAAGCTGCGCCTCTGGAGCCGGGGAGCGCCGAGTACCAGAGGGTGCTGCCCGAGGTCAGAGCGGCGCTCTCGGGGGTCCTTGAAGACATTGCCGGCGACAACGTCTCCCGAGCGGATTACGGTCAGGACCCTTCCGCGACGCCCTGCTGCAACGCCCACCAAACCGCCTGCCGCTGCCACGCGTGACGGAGACACCGGGAAGCCAGGCGGGCGGGTTCACATCCCGAGTGCCGGTTTGCCCGCTTCGCAGGGACGCGTGCTTTACACGAGGCTCAGAAGTTTGAGGCCACCACTCCGTGTCCCCCGCTGTCCCTTCCGCGTGCCGGCTCGAGGGCACGCCGAGCCCGAGCTGTAAGAAAAGGCACCTGGGCTTTGGAGTCAGGAGTCAGACCAGGTCCGAGCCCCAGCTTTTGAACTCGGGCAATTATTTAACCTAACTCGCCAGCTGATCTTGAGGATGAAACGGGTGATACGTGAAAGTGCCTGCCTGGCACGTGACGTGACACCAAGCAGGCACTCGGTACGTTTTGGTTGCCTTTTTTTTTTTATGCACCCAGTGTTGCCGGTCGTCTGAGCAGAGGCTCAGCCCGGCCGGCATCTAGAGCAGCACCTCCCCGTCCTTCACGGGCGCACAGATCACCTGGGAGCTCGTGAGCGTGCAGACTCTGACCAGGCGGGCTGGGGGGCCCGAGGTGCTCCGCGTCTAGGAAGCTCCCCAGGGGGAAGCTGTGAGCAGCACGGGGGATGCGGAGCTGACAAGGCGGCAGCTGCTTCCAGGCCGCGAGCAGCAGGGCCCACAGAAGTCCGCGGCCCTGCCCACCTGCCACCGCCCCGTGCGACAGGTCAGACGGCTGTATTTTAAAGATTTTAGGGATGCTTCCTGCTTTCAGAAACCACACAGAAGTAAAGTTGTAAAGCCTCAAAAGTGCATTGCCATGGTTTTATTATCAGTGTCCTAAATGGGACTGAAAGGTCATAGATGACTTATTGCAATCGCTGCAGAAACCTTTTTGCCTGTGGCTAAAACAGCCCCTCTCTCTACGTCATATACAAGAAATACAGCTCAGAGAGATTCTCCCGGAAGGACATTTCTACGCAGCATACGCTTTCGAAAGGATGCTCTTTGGAATATAAAATCAGGGTTATAGACCAAGACGGTGCGTCCATGTGGACGCTCTGGCTGGGACACGCTTGCGCCAACGGCGGGCTGTGGATTCGCAGCGGCCCCCGCACCCAGCGGCCGCCGGGGCTGGGACGAGCCTGCCGGGCAGCCGGCCGCGTCCCGGCCTCCTGACCCCCTTCCGCTCACGCAGCCGCATGCCTTGCATCCACCTTCCTGGTCGCCTCCAGAACCGCCTGACAGGGCGGCCCTGCTGCTTGCTCATCATGACTGCTTCGCTTTGCCCTTCTGATCGCCGCGGCACAAGATTATCTACCGAAATCAAAACAGAACAGCCTTACTCTTTCCGGGAAGGGGCTGACGGGCAGGCTGCACCGTCAGCGGACCTGTGCCCACGCGGGGTCGGGTGTGGGGGGGGGGGCAGGCCGGGCCCGGCAGAGCTCTCCCGCCTGTCTGTCCACAGGCCGACCCTCGCGTGTGGCCACGGAAGAGTCACCCGTCTTCTTTAAGTGTAGACGAGGTGGCAGTGATTTCAGAAAATACTTTTTTTACAAAAAGTATTTACAAAAATATATGTGTGTATTGATATGTATATGGGTTGCTTTTTTTTTTTTTTTTTTTTTTTAAGGCTCATCTTACTTGTAAACACAGACTGCTAAATCACCATGAAAAAGTCAGTAAATACCCTGGGTCCCAAGAGTAAGACGAATGTCAGAATATATGCAGACTTGTCAAGGTTGGCTTGTTACCGAAACCAAAGCTACTCCCTTCCTGAATACAGCGTCTTTCTAAGGGACCAGAAATGATCAATTCTCTTTTCTCTCATTGTGCTTGGAGCAGAGTAAATCCCAAGGAGATGAGAGGGATCATACCCAGGTTGGTGTCAGTATATTTTTAAAAAAAGACCAGCAGTGATGACCCAGCGAGCCCCTCAGGAGATTATCCGAGCAAACCTAGGCTCGTGTCCGGGAGAAGCTGAGACCCCAAGATCCGTCAGGATCCCGGAAGGTGTTAAGGAATGTGGGTAGAGAGGATGATTCTGGACAGATGTTTGCAACAGGCATGGCAGTTCAGAACAGAGGCAGAGAGAGGAAGCTGTTCAGCATCTCCAGTGGACTGTCACTGCCAACGAGGACATGACTGATATGGTCCCTCTTGCGAGAACGTCCCAGGGGCGCCCGGGCCCCGATCCTTGTGCGCCGAGATGCAGAAGCCCACCCGCTACCCCACTGCTCTGCCTGCAGGCATGAGGGCAGGGCTGGGGTCTGATGGTCTCCGAGACCCCTACCACCGGCTCTGCACACGGGGGCTGCTCCGAAATGGCTAGGGCCTAGCGACCGTTCTGGGGAAGCTCGTTCAGTGATCGACAGTCTCACTGGCAGGAAGCCTGCCTTCTACATAAATAAAAATCGACACAGTTTAAACCGACTTCCACTCATTTGGTCCTTACGAGGGAGACAGGACGAATGGCTTGTACCAGGCTTCCTGGCACCGAATAAGCAAACAGGCCTTTCATTTTAGGGCTAGTTCTTAAGCGTCTCCAATTTTTTTTTTTTTTTTTAAACTCCAAATGATCTGCACGGTGTACGTATTATTTGATACAGGTTTTCTCTGGCAAGGGATCACCTTCTGAATGCCGATATCCAAATTCTGTAAATATAAGCGGTTTCGAGGTCTACTCTGATTACAGTTAAGTATCTAACAATCTAATAATCTTTTATAGCAGTCACAGACTTTTACCAAAATTGCTGATTCCATTAAGATTCCACACGTATACCCACTGCATCTGACCTGCCCTGGTTCCCGGAAGATACAACTTCAGATAAATGACCACCAACTTTTGGGGGGGGACAGAAAAGCTCCCGCTATAGCGAGTAGGGGCAAGAGAACCCCAAAGCAAAACAGCTGGTCTCTTGGGAGGTCTACGGGGAGACGTTTTTAAATGCATAATCGGTATTTTTAAGAAGGACTGCTTTCCACCCCTCAAATGTAAACTTTACTGGCTGGCACTGTATTTGACAGTCTGTCCATTAAAAGCCAGAAATGCCGATCTCAAGCTGCAGCCCACAGAGCCTTTTGGGAAGTCAGGAACACGGCCCTGCGGTCCTGCACGAAGGGCCCTACAACAGCTGTTGTTTTTCTCTTACTAGACTTACTAGACCGTCCTGTGGATCTCTGCAAGAGAGAAGCCAGACCCGCACTCCGTCCTTTGGCAAATGGAATCCAACTGACCCAAAATCATGACCAAGAGAAAACACTGCAGCCCAAGATCTATGCCCAGTGGCTACTTCTCTCTGCTTCCAGGAGGGACAGTCAGCTGACCCTCCAAGCCTTGGCCTAAACACTGCTTCCATCTTGAAACGACTTCAAGTGGACCGTCTGGGCTGTTTTCCGACTGAAGCTCATAAGAGGGGTCTCTGTGTTGCTCTGAACGGAAGCTTAAAGAATCAGAACCAGGGGGACAAGCTTCTCTTCACCCCGGGATGCTGAGAGGAGCCACGCCCAGCGCCCAGCTAAGCCTGGGCCCTCGCTGCCAGGACGGCTGAAGCAGGATGCTGGGGAGGTGCCCGGCTAGAGGTGCCCGGGGGGCTTCCCACCGTCGCTCCGCTCTCCGAGTGGCTGTTAACTAACAGGGGTCAGTCCTGTCGGAGCCGGAGGAGGGCGGGGGCCCAGCCCCGTCAGAGCACCACCTTTAGCACCACAAGGGCGGCAACGTCCTGCTCAGGGCATCTCAGGAACCTCAGGAAAATAAGAGCTTAGACGGACCAGTTTCTCCCTGTGAGCGGCAAAGAGGGTGCTAAAGAAGCCAAGCCAAGGGGTCCGGGCCTCCGGAGGCGGGGAGGCCGCCAGGGCGCCCTGGGCAAGTGCGTGGTCATCCTAACGCTGTCGGGTGGGCGAGTCTGGGGGGTGTGAGGCTTCCCGGGTGTCGGGGGAGGATTGGCTGTTACAGACGCGACAGCGGGGAAAGGACTCCGCCCCGAGCGCGGGTGAGGGATCTGTCTAAGCACACGGACTGGGCGCTCTTAGGGGTCCCCGATGCTCACAGGGGGGAACTCATTCTCATCATCAAGACGCACTGGTCCCGTCGCGAACTCGTGTTCGGGGATGACCTCTCCTCGGAGCGCCCCGCCATCCTCGGAATAACCTGGAAGCCAACAGCGAGACGTGAGAGAGGCCACGGGGTGTGTTCTTAGGCCGCGACCCCGGGGCCGGGCCTCAGCAAAGCGGGCATCCGGGGACCCGGGGGGCAGGCTGTGCTTCCGACGAGTCCAAATCCTTGCCGTTTACGGCCCGAGGCCCCTGGGCGGCTGGTCTCCTCCACCCGCCCGCGCCCGGCTCCTCCAACTTCCCACCTGATTACAAACCGTCCAGGAGGCAAAGGGTCGCCACTACGTGTTAGGGAGGCGACCACTGGGGGCTCTGCCGGCCCTGTTCTGGGACCCGCGTTTCAGGCTATGCCCGTGGCCTCGTCTGGAGGAGACACGTGGTTCCGGGGCAGCGCTCCGTCCACAGGCGGTGGTGACGGGAGAAGTGGGTCGCTGTCGCACAGGTGCCCCCGTGCCCGCTCACCTGGCACCGTGGAGGCTGCAGATGGGCTTGGTCTGGCTACAGTTGCTGCGTAAGACTGAGGTAATGAAGGTCTGAGGTCATTTTCTTTATTCTCGTCGGCAGTTCCGGAGCCAAGCAAGCTAGTTGCAGCGATGGAGTGGGGGGAGGGAAGAGACAGAGAGGTCACCTCACGCCCAGGACGCTTCCAAAAGGCAGAGCACCCGGAAGCCCGTGCTGGGCCCCTGGACTTCAAGGCATACACCTGTCAGTTCCCTGCCAGGTCAGCGTGGACCAGCGTGACCTTCACCTGCCAGTCACGGGATTTCTCCTCTCTGGCGTTCAGGAAGCCGAGAGCGGTGCTGTGCCCCTCCTGGCACGCGCGGGCAAGGGCACCCGGGAGCCCCAGCTGAGGGGGCACTGGCAGCTCGGGGCATCCTGTCCGCAGCAGGAGGTTGCCCTGCCCTTGGCCGCAGACGTCAGGAGAACGTCTCAATTCAGTTTGGTACACGGCTCTGAGCGCCTGTTATGTCTGAGGGACCCCGGGAGGAGGAGGGCCCAGCAGGGAGGTCCCATTTTGCATGTTATTGAGCCCTACGTGAGCCCAGCACCCAGCAGGGCCCCTCTGGCTCTGCCCCTGGGCCCGGCCCTGAAGGAGGAAGGGAAGCGAGAGCCCCGAGGCTGGTCGCTGTTCTGGGCTGAGGGCCACACAACACAGCCGGCTCTTGAAAGGCCGGCTTTCTGAAAACGGGTCTCTTCACCTGTGGGTCTTGATTAAGACGCAGTCTCCTCCATCCTGAGGGTCCAGGTTGTAGATGTAAAGGTGTCCGCTGGACGATGCCACCAGGAGCCTCGGCAACTTCTGGACCCTAAGGGCCAAGAAGACGTGCTGGGCTGACAACGTGCGCGGGCGGCAGATCCGCTTCCAGGGACGAAGCCCCGCCCCCCCCCCGCCCCCGGGGGCGTCACCAGCCTCTTGTCCCGACATCCAAGAACCCGCAGCCCGCTGACCCCAGAGTCTGGGTTTCTGGTGATTTGCTTGCATTGCGTCCTAGTGATCTGCCTTGAGGATGACTTCTTGGTTTTGACCGTAATTGTGTGGGTGAGACAAAAGGATATGCATACGCCCTGCTGCTCTGTGAGGTTCCCCTGCCAACAAAAGCGTCCGCCGACCTGCCTTATGTGTGTCTCTGCCTTCAACAGCGGAAGGAAGGACGCAGGTGCAAAACTGGCCCCCGTCTCTGCTGGCTAGTTTTACAAAATTTTTCAAATGTTCGGCTTTAATCGACACTTTTTAACGTCTTAGATAAAACACCTGTCGACCCCATAGGTATCTGGACCGACCGAGACTTTGGAACTAGAGCCTTTTTACATAATTCCGTAAAAATGGGAACTGTCTTCAAGACAGTGTCACTGGAACGAGAAGGTGAAAATTCCCATGCCAGCTTCCAGCTCAGCTTCTCAGCCCCCGGAGAAAGGGCCCACCGGACGGGAAAGCAGCTGACCGGCCACGGGGTGTGCCGTGGGTCCCGACCTTGCGAGCCCTTCTTGGCTCCCTTCTCTTGCCTTTCTTTTACACCTGTGTGTGTGTGTCTGGGGCAGGTACACCTGTGCTCTGGGGAAGCCAATCCGTAACGGTTTGTGCCTGAGGCGGGCGGCGCTGCACGTACGTAGCGAGGGTGCAGATGTTTCTGTGCCCGGAGAAGCCCAGGCGCCCGGTGGCAAAGGCCCTGTCCTGGTTCATCATGTCGGACACCTGGGTGGGGAGGTAGTTGGTCGCAGCCATGAACATCTTTCCCACGTAGCTGGTCCAGGTCGAGGGCTCCTCTGGTTGGCTGGGGAGCAAGGCACAGGCGAGGAGGGTGAGGCCACGCCGCCCCCTGGCAGCCGTCCAACCTCCCCGGCCGACGCTGGGAGCCGCGCTCACCGCAGCGGGAAGGGACTGTGCCCAGGCATGCCGTTCCGCCCACCCGAACGCTCGGGACGTGCCATTCCGGCCGTACCCAGAGGGCGTCGAGGGCTCGTGTGTCCTTCGGAAGAGCCATCGCACGGCCGTTAAGAGGTTCCCAGTGCGACGGCCTTCCTGCATTAAGCAAGCTGAATCTGATGATCAGCCTGATTTCTAGGTTCCTGGAAGGGGGCTGGGCAGAGAGTGAGCTGGAATCAGTCCCTGGACTCTGTAACCTAAGCCCAGGCCTGTTCTGGGCTCACGGAAGAAAAGAACAGGCCGAGCTCAGCGTCAAGGCCTCCCAGCCAGGCCGCGTGGGAAGCAAACCTCCGGGCAAGATGCTGGGACAGGTGTTTGGTTACAGCCCTCGAGCCACCCGGGTGGGTGCTGGCAACGCACAAAGGTGGGGGGAATTCAGAGGGACCTGGTGTGCCCCCTGCAGTCCCCGCGCCGCACGCTGGGGTCTCTGGCAGACAAGGGGGGACGGCTCTGTGGTGAGACGCAGGCGGGCAGGGGGGACTGGCCTCTGCGCCGAGCAGCCCGGCGAGGACCAGGGTGGCCGCATGCGCCCCAGGCACCCCGGCCGAGAGGCCGCTTGTCCGGGGGACGCATCCTGGTGAGGGACACGGCCCGCGGCCCCGAAGCCCTGGGGTTTATTCCTCCCTGTCGCCACCTGGACAAACCTCCCTGGGCCTCGAGGTTCTCGTGCGGAGGCGACGGGCGCTTCCAGGCTCCCGCCGTCCCCCTAACATCCTGGGCATCGTGGGACACGGCTCGCGGCTCGCCCTGGCGCGCTGCGCTGAGGCGGGGGGGGGAGTCCCCGAGAGGTAGCGACACACCCAGGTCCTGCATCCGAGGCGGGGCGCAGCACAGAGGTAAAGGGAGGAGACGTGAGCGCTCCAGGCCGGGGCGACTCCAAGACCACGGAGGAGGGAGGCGCGGAGGGCGTTCCTTCACCCCTCATATCCCACCGTCCTCACTGGGGACGACGGGGACAGTCACGGTGCCCCGCCCGTGAGAACTAAAGCGGCAGCACAGCGCAGGGGCTGGCGCCCGGCGAGTGCCCTCTCATAAGAGGGGGTCTCCGGGGCTGGCGGGACTGAGAGGCTTGGGGGTTGGTCGCCGGGCTAGGCCCCGAGGCAGGTCTGTCTCCGAGCGGGGTAGGGGGGCAGGAGGGGGGCCCGTCAGATGCTCCGGACGAGCATCCGAGAGTCGGGGCCACGCTGGGCCGGCGCAGGGGGCAGAGGCAGGGAGGCCTCAGCTCAGGCCTCAGCTCGCCGCAAGGTGCGGCGAGAAAAGCCTCGATGCCATACGGCACTTGATGTTCTCTTTCTGCCTCGCTTCGCTTAGTCTGACAACCTGTGGGAATCGAAACTGCGACACAGCTGAACTCAGCTGCGACACAGAAACAGACTCACAGACACAGAGAAGAGACTGGCGGTTGCCAAGGGGGAGGGCCACGCTGGGCCGGCGCAGGGGGCAGAGGCAGGGAGGCCTCAGCTCAGGCCTCAGCTCGCCGCAAGGTGCGGCGAGAAAAGCCTCGATGCCATACGGCACTTGATGTTCTCTTTCTGCCTCGCTTCGCTTAGTCTGACAACCTGTGGGAATCGAAACTGCGACACAGCTGAACTCAGCTGCGACACAGAAACAGACTCACAGACACAGAGAAGAGACTGGTGGTTGCCAAGGGGGAGGGGGGAGGGATGGAGGGGGAGGGGGAGGGATGGAGGGGGAGGGTGGGGTGAGCAGGTGCCAATGAGTGTATACGGGACGGAGAAAGAGCAGGGCCCCACTGTGTAGCACAGGGAACTGCGTTCCACATCCTGGGATAGACCAGAAGGGGAGAGAACATGAGAAAGAATGTGTGTGTGTGTAACTGAATCACTGTGCTGTACAGCAGACATTAACACAGCATGGTAAATCAACTCTACTTCGGGACTTCCCCGGTGGTCCAGTGGTTAGGTCTCCGTGCTTCCATTGCAGGGGGCATGGGTTCAATCCCCGGTCGGGGAACTAAGATCCCGCATGCCTCACAGCACGGCCAAAAAACAAAGTACAGTACTTGGAGCCAGATTACAGAGATTCATATCTGAGCCCCATCTCAGACTCAATTTGATAAAAAAAAAAAAAAAGTGCATACCTTAATTCTGAACATCACGTGAGCCTTCAGTGAGTCGTAATCTTTTTGCAATGGTAACATCAAAGATCACTGATCACGGGTCACCCCAACAAATAATAGAATAATCATGAAAAAGTTTGAAAAACGTTGAGGATGATCAAAACGTGACACAGAGACACGAAGCGAGCAAAGGCTCTGGGGAAAATGGCACCGATGGACTTGCTCGAGGCAGGGCTGCCACAAACCTTCAGCGTGTAAAAAAAAAAACGCAGTATCTGCGAAGCACAACAAAGCTCGAAGCAACACCACCAGGTTGGCCTGTGCATCCCGGTATTTGTAGCGAGCGAGCAAACACTCTCTAGGGTTTACTCCGTGCCCGGCGCTACACTGCGTGCTTTCAGTCCAGGCACTCACAACAGGCCTAAGATGCATACATGATCATTAATATTTTAGGTCTGGTGGACGAGGAAACAGAAGTACAGACAGATTAGATCACCTGCCCGAGGTCTCGCCGCTCACACGGGGCAGAGCCGGGCTGCAAACTCAGGAGGGCGACCCCAGCTCACATCACCTAGTCTTTGCTGACGCTCCCTCCCCACTTGGTGGGGACAGAACGAGTAAAGCCAAGTCCGTGGCGTTGACAGAGAGAAGAAGTCACGTGCGCTGGCCGGACAACCACGATCTGACTCTTTTAGTGTAACGAGCGTTTCGTGTCCTACCTGGGGGCGAGGTGCTCCAGCTTGAAAATGTGCACGGTCTCCGTGTTGCTTGAAGCACAGAGGAGTTGCGAGTCCATACTGAAAGCCAGAGAGCTGATCGTCACGTACCTGGAAACACAGCCACACAGGGATGGGTGAGCCCGGGGAACGAGGGTAACAGCCTGAGAGTACAAAAATCAGCTTCACATATATATGTAAGAAAACCTAACTGTATCCAGAAGAGTTTGAGCCCAGGCAGACCTCGTTTTATTGGGCTTCGCTTTATGATGCTTCGCAGATACTGCGGTTTTGTTTTTTTTTCGCAGTGTAGCGCCGGGCACGGAGTAAACCCTAGAGAGTGTTTGCTCGCTCGCTACAAATACCGGGATGCACAGGCCAACCTGGTGGTGTTGCTTCGAGCTTTGTTGTGCTTCGCAGATACTGCGTTTTTTTTTTTACACGCTGAAGGTTTGTGGCAGCCCTGCCTCGAGCAAGTCCATCGGTGCCATTTTCCCCAGAGCCTTTGCTCGCTTCGTGTCTCTGAGTCACGTTTTGATCATCCTCAACGTTTTTCAAGCTTTTTCATGATTATTCTATTTGTCATGGTGACCTGTGATCAGCGATCTTTGGTGTGACGACTGCAAACAGATTACGACTCGCTGAAGGCTCGGGGGATGGTCAGCGTTGTTTAGCAATAAAGCATTTTTAAAATTAAGGCATGTACATTTTTTTTTTTTTAGACTCATGCCATCATCGCACACTTAACAGACTGCAGGATAGTGTAAACATCTCTTTCCGAGGTACGAGGAAAGCAAGAAATGTGCGTGGCGTGCTTTACTGTGATACTGGCTTTACTGCGGTGGTCGGGCATGGAACCCACACTATCTCCGGGGTCTGCCTGTGTTTTCTAAAATCCCTTCAACACTGTATCATTCATACTTTGAAATTAGCATCGGAAGGAGTCACACTGGGTCGCTTCTCAGGTGAGAAGAAACCAAGCATCGCCCCTTCCCGTCACGCTGGAAGTCTTCCGTCTGTGAGCCCTACAGCGGACAGGACCCAGACCATCACACTTCTCTGTGCCGCGGGAGGATCGGCAGTTAATTTCGGGCTGCGACTCCCGGGCCTGTCGCATTTCTCCGCGACGGGCCGCCCTTGGGCGCGTCAAGAAAGGGCCCCCCCCCCCGGCTGGAGGCCCGGGTCACAAAGCCCTCTCAGCTCTCAGGTGTTCTGAGGGCTCAGCGGGGCCTCTAGTCAGTCACCTGAGAAAGGACCATCGTCCCTCCTCCCGGGCAGGGCGGGGGGCGCACACAGCCCCTCTGTCCTCTCCCCGGACGGCTGCCCGCCGTCCACTGCAGGACCCCCGTGCGTCCTCTACAATGGCTTTTTACGATGAGCACACAGACCTTTTCATGCCTCTCCGAAACTCACAGAGCTTTTGCCCGTCGGGAACCGAGAACACCCGGATGACGGTGCCCTAGGAGAGAAAGCAGGCAGGCATTTCGTACCGTGAACGGCTTCACGCAGCCACGTCGCCCCTTGAGAGCCGAGCTTGCGTGATTGGTTCTGGGCATCTGTCTCAGGAGGGGAAGCGCACAGGCTTTTCTGCATGTGTGCTGTACAGACCGTTCTCGGAAGGTGAGCGGCACAGCCTCCGTCTCCCTGCCCCGCGCCCCCAGCCCAAGGCGCCGGCGCGCTCGTTCAGTCTGCTCTGGCCCCCTCAGACATTCAATCTCTGCCCGTCAAAAATACACCTGTTTTTCGTGGCATCTGAAATTCAGCTCCATCACCTTCCCTGGTTATTCCAGACAGAAGATGTCAGGCTCCCCTGCTGACCAGCCAGGCAGTTTGTTTCTACTGTGTTTATGGAACGCGGCATCTCTCCGTATCTGTGATGACGGGCGCGCACGTTTCTTAATCAGACCGCAAGGTTCTGGGCAAAGCGGCTTGTGTCCTGCGCAGCAGAGGCCCTTGGTCGGCCGAGCTAATAAATGCAGCGCCTCACGCAGGGGCCGGAAGGCCTCCCTCCGGAGTGAGGTCTGAGCGCTGGGGTCACCGGGCCCCTTCCACCAGCTCTTTGGGGCCCAGGGCCCCCGGGCCCCCGCCCCCCAGCAGGAGGCGAGCCCCTGAGGAACTCACTTTCTCGGAGGCGCTGGCCAGTCTGGAGCCCGAGGCGTTGAAGGCAATGGCGGCCAGCGCCCCCTCGTGGGCAGCAATGGTGCAGACCGTCTTCTGTCGGCGAAAAGGAAAACGGAGGTTGATGCTGGGGCACAGGGAGGCCGCTTTTCGTCTCCTCTCCCTCCTCTTTCCTTCCGAGACACCCTCCCTCCTCTGCTGGGTTCCCTGTTTCCCTCTTTCCACCAGGCCGTGTGCACAGAAGCTGCACGTCGCTTCCCGGTGTATCTAGACGCTGCTGCAAGGGCTGCTGCGGTTCTGTCCCTTTTCCTGCCCTCGGGGAGACGGGCGACCAGCCGTGTGGCCAGTGCGGTGACATGACTGTGCTCTCCGCGCTGCGGCTCTAGGGCCCGGCTTCCTGCAGCAGTCCTGCCCGCTCTGTGAAGCTCGGAGAGCAGAGGGCAGGACATGGGACACGGCTGCACGCTGTCGCAGGCCGCGCCACGGCCCGGCAGGACGCACTCAACCCCGCGATGGCCCCCAACTGCCACGGCGTCTGTCCGGGCCTGGCAGGCTGCCCTGTGGCTACGTGGACGGGCGGCGATGAGGGCCAAGGGCATGACCTTCCCGTCCACACCCCACAGCTGTGGCCGGAGCGGCCTGCGCCTCTGCACCTCGCCCCCCGGCCACCGGGCCCGCCCCTCGCCTGAAACTGACCACGCGGCCAGGCAGGGCGCTGGGCCGGCCGGGGTCACCGCCAACTTACCAGGGCGTGTCCGTCGTAGAGCACGATCTCGCCTGTCGTCCGGCTCCCAGGATAGGCCACGTAGGAATTGGAATGGTTGATGGACAGGGCACACAGACCTGGCGGAGAGCAGACCGCACGTGAAAAGCCGGCGTCCACGCCCGGGAAGGGCATCTGGACGCGGCACGGCCACAGCGCCACCTGCTGGCGAGGGGAGGAGCGGCCCTGCAGACCTCGCCTCCCAGGGGATTCTTCTAATCCAAGGACCCTGATCGAGTAAATTCCCGGGACGACCTCGTGATTGGACACCGACCGCGTCCACGCCACAGCTGAGACGTCGCAAGTTAGACTATTTTAAACATTCTTCTCCGCACTGTGCCCCAGGGCCCTGAAGTAACGTCTACTTCTCTTCCAATTCCGTCACCCTCTGGGCTACAAGCCCCTAACTGAAATAAAGGGCAGCTTGTGGTGGCCTTTCTGCAGGTGATTAAATGTCACTTTAAATTGGAGGGTGGGGAGGCTGGGTGGCTGGAGGGGAGGACCTATTTAGAAATTGTTTCAGAGCCAAATGTCCTGCCTCGATAAGGGAAATGGGCGCCTCCAGGGGGCAAATTCACTTGAGGGCAGTGAAGACGGTGTGTCTGCGTCGGGACAAACTAAAGAATCAGGACACGTTGGATTTAAGAGGCTTCAACAATATTCCGGAAGAGTAAACACCAAGTCAAACCACTGAACCAAACCTAAGCCATTTTTGTTTACACGGGGATTGGAGGGGCGGGGGAGGATCCTAATAGCATTTAAGAAAAGGATTTTCACAACAATGGTTTCCATTCATAGGGGTGTACGTGACAGAAGTGAATTCACGGAATTACCCGAAGCATTACCAGAAAAGGAACGTCGAGATCAGGCAAGAGAGGCCCTTTTTAAATACAAAAGGTAGCTTTGTTACAAGTTAGTCTGTTAAATGGGTTTCTTGTCAAAGCATAAGAGAAACTTCAGATCAGGCTAAAATGGACCTGACCCTCATCTGTTGGGGGCAGGGCAGAGGTTAAAACAAAAGCAAACGTGGAGAATGCGAACCAAGTTCCGACCTCCTGCTCGGGCTTTGCCGAGGACCCACCAGGCTGTGCCCTTATCACCTGCCAGGCAGCTGTGGGAGGAGGGTGACAGCCCAGCGCCCTTTCCTGCGGGCTTCCTGCAGCCCTCTCGCCTGTACAGGGTCACCCGGCCTTAGAAGAGACCACTCATACCTTTCTCAGTTTTGCTGAATGTTACACCCCCATGACTTATTTTTTAACTGTCAGTTTGTACCTTTTGACCCCATTCAACCATTTCACACCTCTCTTCCTCCTGACCCCCAGCCTCTGGTAACCACCAGTCTGTCCTCTGCATCTGTGAGCTTGTTTGTTTTGTTTGAAGATTCCACATATAGGTGAGATCACATGGTATTTGTCTTTCTCTGCCTGACTGAATTCACGTCGAGTGATGCCCTCAAGGTCCATCCACGTCATTACCGTGGCCAGATTTCATCCTTTTTTATGGCTGAGTAGTACTCCATTATATCTATACGCCACACCTTCTTTATCCACTCATCCATCGATGGACACTTAGGTTGTTCCCATGTCTTGCCTGTTGTAAATATTGCTGCAATGAACATTGGGCTGCAGATATCTTTTTGAGTTAGTGTCTCCACTTTCTTTGGATAAATACCCAGAAGTGGGATTGCTTAATCATAAGGTAGCTCAGTTTTTAGTTTTTTGAGGAACCTCCACACCGTTCTCCACGGTGGCTGCACCAATTTACATTCCCACCAACAGTGCATGCGGGCTCCCTTTTCTCCACACCCTTGCCAACACTCGTCTTTTTGGTAATAGCCATTCTAATAGGTGTGAGGTGACCTTCAGAGTTGTATATTAAAATGTAAATATTTCCAGAAAGGAAGGAAGCTTAAACTTCTTCAGCTAACATGGAACTCCCTGTAACACATAATGGAGAGTCAGTTGACACGAGATTCTGACAAGAAGGGACCAAGGATGGTGGCGAGGGCAGGTACACCCGGCCACGTAACCACGTACCTGACAGCTCTGCCTCTGGCTCGCACCTCGGCCAGCCCACCTGAATGTAGCCAAGGGGCCGTGCGTACCAACCTTTGCAACTTAATGACGGTCCCCAGAAATGCTGAACGTGAGCTCCTTTGGCTTCCTGTGGTCCAATTCTCAGACAGATCCACCCAGCTCTAGGAATGCACTTTATTTCTTGTGAAGCCCCCAAGGAAAGTAGGAAGACTTTGCTATAGGCTTAGATATTCCCGTTCTGCTCATCTTCTGTTTCTGTCACAAGTGTCCCCTGAAACGCTTTATAGGAAGGGAAATGAGCCTTTTCTTTTTTTTCTTTTTTAAAATTTATTTATTTATTTTTGGCTGCGTTGGGTCTTCGTTGCTGCGCGCGGGCTTTCTCTAGTTGCGGCGAGCGGGGGCTACTCTTCGTTGCGGTGCACGGGCTTCTCATTGCAGTGGCTTCTCTTGTTGCGGAGCATGGGCTCTAGGCGTGCGGGCTTCAGTAGTTGTGGCTCGCGGGCTCAGTAGTTGTGGCTCGCAGGCTCTAGAGCGCAGGCTCAGTGGCTGTGGCGCACGGGCTTAGTTGCTCCGCGGCATGTGGGATCTTTCTGGACCAGGGCTCGAACCCGTGTCTTCTGCATTGGCAGGTGGATTCTTAACCACTGCGCTACCGGGGAAGTGCCAGCCTTTTCTCTGATATTATTTTATAATATAAAAGTGATAGTATAAAAAATTTGTAGAGCTCAGAAAATATAAAGAAAGAGAAAAAAAAAAGCACCCATAATTCTAAAACCCAGAGGCTTTTCACTATGCTCAATTTTTGAGTATATTTTCTTCTGGCCTTTTTCTTTTTTTTAAATATAAGGAGTTAGGTTTTGACGTGGCTTTTGGACTTCAGACTTGACACACGTTTTCATAAACCATGGTCAGCTGGAATCCCACTGACATGGTTTGGCTGTAACCCTTCTGCAGGTGAAGAAGAAAAATATGCCTGATTTCCATTCAAGAACCAGTGGCACCATCGGCTGGAATTAGAAGGAAGTCCTGTGATTCTAAATCATTCTTACCTTGGTATTTACAGTATTATATGTCAAAATTAAAGCAAGTTAACAGTGATTTATAAGATGCAGTTCCCTCTGGGTCGATTAGTGGAGTATGCTTTCCAGTTTTTAAACACAGAAAGGAGAGAAATCGTCTCTGTACTTACAGATGCTCTATGCTACCATCTACCCCACCTGCATTACATTTTCAGAAAGAGCGCTCGCTGGGGAATAAACGGCTCCTCTGTCCCATTATACACATTGCTGTGCGGTGTAGACTGCTCCCCCAATATTCCGTGAAAGCCTGTAAGACCGACAGCATCCCCAAGTTCTGCCGTTGGCGGATTTTTTTATGGAGATTTCCACCTTCGGCTGCTCAGGGCACAGACTGCTGTGCTAGCAGGAAATTAACCTCGAGCCCCATCTGGCCAAACCCTTTAAAGGAAGCAGCCTGCAGTCTTTGACACAACAGGAATGGGCATGACACAGACAGACAGAAGGAAGGAAATTCACAGGCGCGACCGGTCCTGAGCGTGAAGCAATGACAGGACTCTGTGTATATCACGTATCCGTAGTTCACAAAGTCAAAAGACATTCAGAATTTGTGCGGCTGAGCCAGTCAGCCAAGAGGCCCCATCTCCTTGTGTACCCGTGAAGATTCATCAAATCAAGGGCCAGAGCTTCCATCTTACAGTTTTTTGTTCAGAAAATACATGAGAGGGCGGGAACAAATAAAGGAGACTCCTGGCCTCTGAGGATCTTACCTTTGTGGTTTTGGAGGCTCAGAGTCTGCTGGGGGTCCTTGAGCGAGGGACGGGTCCTGTCACTGCAGGGAAACTCTGACCTGTCCCGAGCCTGCCCTCCTGGCTGGAGATGGACGTGAGGCATGGAACCGGCCGGCGGGCGAGCCTGGCCGAGCCTCGTGTGCCCAGCAGATGGGACTTCGCTCTCAGCCCCTCCCCGCCCTCGGGGAGTCCTCCGCATAATAACTCTCGGGGGTACAAAGGATCATCCCCGTTTTACTGAAGTAGGAAGAGCTCAGGGGAAGCTGAGAGGATGATTATAAATGTCAGCATTTGAAGCCGTCTTGGCCTCTCTCTCCAAAGAACGTCAAAGGTGTAATAAGACACACGTTTTGGTCTTTCAACCCACCCCCGGTCTTTCAGAAGGAAAGGCCAGATCTCCCGCCCAGCCCGCTGGTAATGTTTACCTGAGGACACACCTCCCATCATTTCTAAGTTGTCTTGAGGTCAGAGGATTCCCTTGGTGAGGCGCACACATCCTAACAGGAAGCACAAATGGCCCTGCACCTGCAAACCTCCTAAACTGCAAAACTGAGGCCATCGGTGCGTTTTCTGAGCTAAGACAAATGGCTGCCTTTGCTCAAAGTTAAGAGGAGGCGGGCTTTTCGCAGGAGGAACAGGTTTGGCCCTGAAGGCGGGCAGCACCATTCCCTGGGCTGAGCGGCTGAGGGTGCGACCGCAGGAGTGAGGGGGGCTGACGGCTTCCCTGGCCCGTGGGACGCCCTCTCGAAAGGCCGCTGACGGTGCCTGGCTCCCCTCCTTCCAAAGAAACGGAGAGTCACAGGCAGCTTGTGAGCTTTCTGCCCACCTGGGATGTCCCCTGCCCGCCTGAGATGTCCCCTGTCCAAAGCCGCCAGCGTCCAGCCCAGGCCCGCGGCTCTGGTGGGTTCTGCTCAGACCCCACTCACCTCCCCCGCCCTGTCAGAAGAGCACATCTTCCTTTCAGCTGTCACCCCCGGGGTCCCAAACCTTCCAAAGACGCCAGGGCACTTGGGCACCATGTCCCAAGGGTTTGGGGTTCCTGGTGTGTGGTCTGTACCTACAGTGCCTACTATGGTCCCGGGCACGTAGCACATCTACAATAAATACTTTTCCAGGTTAGTTCAACCTCTCATTCCTGAAAAACAGCACAAAACAAAACTAACCCCCCACCCCCGTCCCCGGCCACGGTTCCTTCACTTACCACCCTGCGCTTGCGAAACAGGCTTTAAAGTCGTTCTCCCACAGAGCTTTCTAACGGCCCCAATGGCTGTGATCTTTTCAAATACAGTACCGTTCTGTCAGGGCTGAAATTTTAAAGCACTGAAGTCAACAGCAAGGGCCATCTGTATAACTCAGATGGAGACAAGGAAAGGAGGCCAGAGGAGGAATTACTGCCCAGCAGGTGGTGAGCAGGTCACCGCCACAGACGCCACCCCTGTGAGACGGGGGTTACTGTTCCATTTTACAGGTGAGGAAACTGAGGCTCAAAGAGTCTAGGTGACTCAGGTCGGGCCACAGGGATCTTGAAATTCGGTGAAAGTCAACGAATTAGAAAACCGCAGTGAACTGAAGCGATCATTTAACGATACGAAGCCGGGGTGCGATTTACACATACTGCCCTGAGTCATCAGATCCGCAAACTGTCCTGGTGTGGTGGCCCCCGTTCCACCGCACCGCTTCCTTCTCGTTTACTTCTGCCGCCAGGATTCACAGGATGTCATCGCCTGCCATTTCAACCTGACCAATCCCAGCTGCTCCCATTCTTAAATCAGGAGAATGTATTGAACAGTGTTACAGCTGAGAATTTAATACAGTCCAGCCTCCTAGCATATCACCCACGTGGAGAGAACTGTCTGCAACGTAAGAAAACACGCTTCTTTTCGCTTTGGATCGTCTGTCGCCCGGTCAGGTAGAACCCACTTCCGATTATGACGTCTGCTCTACACTGAACAACCAGCAAAGATAGCTAGGGGTGAGCACCTTGCAACGTCAGATGCAGGACGTCTCCTACGTGTCTGCCTAAATGCTTTGACACGTTTGCCGAGAACGGGTCCCAGGGGAAAGGAGTTTCTCCCAGGCTGCGGGGAAGGTCACACGGCCCTCCTGCAGGACGCATGGCCTAATGTAATCTGAATCTGCCGCCCCGCCGTTAAGACAAAGCTTCAAGGCAAACACCACGGAGATTTATAAAGCAATGAAGGACAAACGCTGCTTCGGGTTTTCAATTTGGGTGGAAACACAGCTGGTGCAAAGGAGAACCCGGACGCGAGATTTGGGGGCACCCGGTCCGGGCTGGGGCTCACCTGTCGGGTTTGGAGGAATATCCAGGATGGTCTTCAAAAGCTTCATGTCTTTAATGTTGTGAATGTAAATGGACTCCTCCAGGCAAACGAGCAGCCTCTGAAATCACACAGACCCATCAATCTATCGGGGCTGATTTCCTCGAAAAGGGCCCGACCATCCCGAGATCACCCCTCTTTCCTGCGAATCCTAACCCGATTCTAAGCCGAAGGGGGAGGCATTTTCCTGATCAATTTGAAGCTTACGTTACGTGCGCACAGCCGCGTATACCTCACCGTCCACCTGGACAGAGGCACCAAATACAGGATCTTTGGAAATTCCATTTAGAAATCGAGATTCCCTTCTTGTTTTTGTTGTTGGCTTTGTTTTTAAAAGTACTTTTCCCTCTCCTCAGTCCGGGGAGCCTGGACCCTTCCTGATCAGACTGCCTTTGCCAGTGAAGACACTTCCGGGTAAACGTCTCGGTTGCCCTCTTCCCATGAGACGGGCCCCCTTCGACGTTCAGAGCCAAGTCCCTTCTTGTCCGGATGTGGGTTCCTTGGCTTCCTCGGCATCTCCCGGGGTTACGTTCCCCTCCCCAAGTGGCGGCCGGCTTGAACTACGATCCACCCAAACGCTCGCCCAGACCCACTCGTGTGCCCTCTCTGCAGCCCCGGCGACGGGAACCCGAGACACCCTCCAGCCCTCACGGGACACCCCGCCCAGCGCCCCTGCCCCGCGGTCCCCCTGGCATGGGCTCCTCTCCCTGGGGCTCCCCCTCCCCAGTGCCCCGACACCCTTCTCTTTTTCTTCAAAGGAAACTTGTCGGGTTTCAAGTCTCTTTCCGAGGGCCCCGTGGAAGCCGGCCTCGGGGTTAAGGCGCCAGGTGCCTAGAGGAGCAGAGTGCCCGGCTCAGCACGGGGCAGGTGCTGGGTGCGAGTGCGGGGCCCTCGGGAAGGGGCTTTCGGTCCAGGGGCTCCTGGCCCCCACAGCCCTCTGCCCCCCTGCCCCTGCCGCCTCGGCGTCCTTCAGGCCGGCGCTTCTCAGACTCTGATGGGCGCCTGGCGTCCCGGGGCAAGGCCTGGGCTCTGCCTGGAGACCCGCGTTCAGGGGGCTTTCAACACGGACCCCAGACGTGAGGGCCACTGCTCCCGGGCCAGATCCTCTCACCCCAGGGAACAACAGCTCTTGGAAAGGAAGGGACCTAAAAATACCACTAAGAAGCGGTGGGTTCCCCTTCGGGGAAAAGCCTGCGATGCTGTTTTCCCAGCAAGACTTTTCCCAGCTCAGAATTTTTCGGGAGACTGTCCTTGGAAAGGAAGGGACCTAAAAATACCACTAAGAAGCGGTGGGTTCCCCTTCGGGGAAAAGCCTGCGATGCTGTTTTCCCAGCAAGACTTTTCCCAGCAAGGCTTTTCCCAGCTCAGAATTTTTCGGGAGACTGTCACTTGAACCAAGGGGAAAGATAACATTGAAACACTTTTCTCAGGTGTATTTAAGGCTCTGTGGCCACAGCGCTGGGTGCAGAGGGGTGACGGAAAAGATTCTAACAGGGTCTCCAAATGGATGGCATATATCAGTGCTCCTCTAAAATATACAGTCCCTGATTCACCGCACCGCTTCGCCTTTCGCCTGCTTGGACTAGAGTGCTCTGTGCTTGTTGATGTTTCTGGGTTCGGGTTCGCTCCTGCGTCCCCACCCCGAGCCCCACGTGCGACCCCAGAATACGGGGTCTTCACCATGCCCCTTCCTGCAGGGGCAGCCTCCACTCCTAGCTTCTCTGGCCTCGTCCGCAACTTTCCCCACCAGCTCTTAGAGCACCATCTGCTCTGTGGTCCCCTCGGCCGGATTTCGGGTCACCCCCCCCACCCAAGGGAAACACAGAGAGAAGAGAGAGGGGCAAAGAGGAGGCACTTCGTCTGTGTCTCACGTGAGGGCTCGTTCCCGGGATGAGCGCAACCCTGGCAGTGGCTCCCTTTTTACTAATCAAGTCTCCGGTCTCAGCGGAACCCTGGGCTGGCCTCCAGCTCAGCTCGTTCCCTGGCTCTCATCTACTTGTCTAGGACCTAGAAGTCAAAACTCCTTTTGTCAACTAGAAAATTATTTACAGCGTCTGCCCTTGGAGGCTTCCATCCAATCGATCTCTATCTGGGTAACGAGGGCCCCTCGGAACAGATGGTCAAAGAACTGTGGACATTTACAAACCCAGATACATCTGGTTTATTGTCTTTATTCCACAGAATAACTTTCCTGTATTAGTAGAAGGGGATAAACAGCAACTAAAAATGAAACAGATCACAATTACTGAATATTCTTCCTTTCTACAGATTCAGAGGATAAGAGGGGTTTTCTTTCTTCTTAACTCCCCACACAAATCTTGGACTTTTTTCCTGTTTTTCAGAAAGGAACTGCACAGCCTGAGGACCTGATGAAATAGACAGAAAAGCCTCTATTTTCACATCCTCGGGGGGCGCCGGGGAGCGGCAGGACCCTGGCCTGGCAGGGAGGGCACGCTAGCAGCCCCGTAAACCAAAAGTGGAGTCCCAAATCTGAATGTTTTTAAGAGAAGCAAACCCCGAAGACTTCCCAGACCTGTTTCAAATCATCTTCTTAGCAGAAGAAATGCGAAAGGAAGAGATGCTAAAGGAAGAAACGCGAAAGGAAGAGAGCCCTGCTTGGCCTGGGGTCCAGTTGGCTGGGCTGTGAACAGCGGAGAAGTTCTAGGTGCCTTGATGTTCTTTAGGAGATGCGGCAGGGAACGTTGAAGTTAATGAGTGTTTTCTTGAGGAGAGGGTGGCACCGAAAGGTTAACAGCCCCATTTGCTGATGAAAATATCAGAGAGCAAAGCAAGAGAGACATTATAGAAATAAATACCGTGGATGCCATTTGAGGGTTCTGATCTTTACGGGATATTTGCCTACACAGTCTTAATTTTTATACCCTGGCTATCAGCGTAGGCAAAGATAAGACGTCCTGCAAAGAAATTTAATGTTGCAACCAAGACATTTCAGAGACAGCACTGGAGCCAAGAATTGTGCTTAAAAGCCTTCAAGTTGGGGCTTCCCTGGTGGCGCAGTGGTTGCGCGCCCGCCTGCCGATGCAGGGGAGCCGGGTTCGCGCCCCGGTCCGGGAGGATCCCACGTGCCGCGGAGCGGCTGGGCCCGTGAGCCGTGGCCGCTGAGCCTGCGCGTCCGGAGCCTGTGCTCCGCAACGGGAGAGGCCGCAGCAGTGAGAGGCCCGCGTACCGCAAAAAAAAAAAAAAAAAAAAAGCCTTCAAGTTGAAAACCCTCAAACTGCCTCTCCCTCTCTTGCCAAGAACTGGGCTTATCTTCTTTATCTCCCGCTACTCCTTGCTTTTAAAAAACGCCGTATTCTATTTCTCAGGCCATTTTCTACCACCCTGCTTTATACAGACTTGAATGGATAGGCAGTCAAAATAGTGGATCAACCCAAAGAAACAATCTCTCCCTTCTCATAAACTTTAGACAGCACTTTGTCTCACCTGTTTAAAAAAAAAAAAAAAAGTAAGCACTTAATAGTTTAGGTACAAAGGAGCAAACGATGTCCTCAGTGAAGGCAAGGACCTCCAGCACCCTGGGAATATTTAATTGAATACACAGATCTGCTCGGTCATATATAAAGAACCGATTTATTTCTTTCTGTATTTAATAGGCAGCCAGGAAACAGATATTCACTGAGGATTTTTCTACCGGGCACTGTCTTTTCTACCAGGCCTTGCGGTAGCGAGTAAAATGGATACAGTCGCTGCCCTCACAGGATCTAAAGTATAATAATTCAAGGGAAACTCGGCTAATACCCCCAAATGCTTATGTAACAGGAACTTATAGTTTTCAAAAGAATGTATATTGCACGTTTGAGATAAGACTAACCCTTCCTCCAACAAGGAAAACACCACCAGAAACATCTTCAAGGGTTAGCCGGGAGAAAGAAAAGGAGCAGCCTGGCACTCGGTCCCAGCAAGAGGAGGGGCGGTTTCACCGACTGGCTTCAGCACTAACCCAGGAGCACCTCGCCTTCTCTCCAGGAGCTTATTCTGACGGGCGTGACCCCCAGCCGGCAAGGAATGCCACCATCCAGGGCCCAAACAAGAAGGGCGTCCCTCCGGTTTAAGGTGCCCCTGCAGTGGCTCACGGGACAGATTCTGAGCCAGGGTTCCACCCAGCCTGGCTCCAGGGGGACAGCGTTCGCCTAGCCGGCGGTGGATGTTTGAGAAATCACACCAGGCGGAAGGACCGGGGCCCGGGGGCCATCCGGGCAGTCTCACCACCGAGACAAGTGTGTGGCGTAGACTCAAACCATGTCCCCATAATCCTCGGCCTGAGTTTTAAAACCCCCGACAGAGCTGGAGGCTGGTGAGAGATGACCACCCCGAGAGATGCTCCTCTTTCTCCTTGGTCCCCAGCGGCGGGAGCCTTGCGACCCGGAGGGAGGCCCCAGCCCCTTACCTGCCGGTTCAGCCTGATGGACAAGACGTTACTGGAGTAGCTGTAGCTGCAGATCTCGGTGCCCTTCTTGAAGTGGTAGACGTTCATCTGGCGAGGCTTCGCGTGGCTTACCACCACCACCAGGCTGCTGGAGAAGAGGCGCTCCACGATGCAGACGTCGGGGATGTCATCTGCGGGGGGGGGGGGGGGAGGGCGGCCGAGGGGGCGCAGGCGTCAGCCCGCCGGCCTCCTCACCACCCCGAGAGATGCTCCTCTTTCTCCTTGGTCCCCAGCGGCGGGAGCCTTGCGACCCGGAGGGAGGCCCCAGCCCCTTACCTGCCGGTTCAGCCTGATGGACAAGACGTTACTGGAGTAGCTGTAGCTGCAGATCTCGGTGCCCTTCTTGAAGTGGTAGACGTTCATCTGGCGAGGCTTCGCGTGGCTTACCACCACCACCAGGCTGCTGGAGAAGAGGCGCTCCACGATGCAGACGTCGGGGATGTCATCTGCGGGGGGGGGGGAGGGGGAGGGCGGCCGAGGGGACGCAGACGTCAGCCCGCCGGCCTCCTCGGGGTCCTCCCTCCCTTACCGCCTGCTTGCAGACATTCCCCGCCCCTTCCCTCGACAGTGAACGGTTACCCGTTTCCCAAGTTCCCAAGCCCTTTCCGCGATCGACCGACAGTCAGGCAGACCCCGGCGACCAGAACATAAAGCCGGGCTTTCCAGAGCATCCCCTGATGCCCTCTGCGGCTGGAATCACAGCCCCGCCCGCGGGGCCGCTGTCCTCTCTGCAGAACGTATCTGGGAGCTTTGGATCAATCCACTCTTTCTCCACGAGAGGTTTCCAAGGGGTAACTACTCTGTCGGGAGGCTCTGCTTTCGGAATTCTTCTGGTCCCTGTTGCTAAGAGGTACAGGTGCCACCATGATGGGGGAGGGGAGGGGACAGGAACACAGTGAATCCTCTGCCTCCTGCCCGTCTTGCTGTGCTCCCTGACCCTCTCCGGAATCCCCTTCCTGTTGATGATACCCCGGACATCTGTGTTGTGACCAGGGAAGTCCTTCTGTACCCAGGGAGAAGGTAAATCAGGAAGCCTCCTGAGCGCCTGCAGACAGGAGGCCTCCGTGTCTTTCTGGGGACATTCTCCTCACATGCCCGCCTCTCTTGGGCTCCAGCAAGTCCCATAGGGAACAACGCAGGACAGGTACAGAGCAGAATCTTCACAAAAATGTTATAATAAAAATAACATCTTACAAATGAATTGGGAGCCTAAGATATTATTTGCCAAGCCACTTTCTTTCCAGGAAATCCAAAGAGTGTGTTTTCGTCAATATGATGGCGGCATAAACAACAACCTTCCCTGAGACAATGAGAGAGGCACATTTCTAACCTGGACTCGTTTTTAATATTCACTAGAGGTACTTCAGTGTCTTTGATGTGGACTCTGTGAATGGGAGACCACTGCTTTATTAAAACAAGGAGGGCTTCCCTGGTGGCCCAGTGGTTGGGAGTCCGCCTGCCGATGCAGGGGACGCGGGTTCGCGCCCCGGTCCGGGAGGATCCCACGTGCCGCGGAGCGGCTGGGCCCGTGAGCCGTGGCCGCTGGGCCTGCGCGTCCGGAGCCTGTGCTCCGCGACGGGAGAGGCCACGACAGTGAGAGGCCCGCGTACCGCAGAAAACAAAACAAAACAAAACAAAAAAAAACGGAAAATACTTCCATGACTGAATGAATGTTACCACTATTCTACAGTGCCAATAAAAGGGCAAAAAAAAAAAAATCATAAGTGAACTTTCAGTTCGACAATTATAAAAACTGATGACCGTGCATATGAGTATACGAAAAACTCAACAATACAGTTTCAAAGGATTTCTTAATGTAAAAAGAGAATATTACTTAAGCTATTGCCAAATCTTACTAGTGTTTCATGGTGGTTTTTTTTTTTAAAAGCAAGTGCAAAGAATGATTTATATTTAAATCTGAAAAAATACTGACTCTGTAAGTTTGAGGGTTAATGGGGGGAAATGCAGAAAGCTGCGGAGTGCCCCAGCTCAGAGTCTCGAGGGAGGACTTGGGGCCCTGAGATTCTCACACACACACTTACTGCTTCCGTGGACGTGGCCCAGCTGCTCCACAGAACTCAAAGAAAACAGCTTATAACCAGATTTGGTTCCAATCGCGAGGGATCTGTGAAGGCAAGGACAGCCTGGGAATGACAACAGGTACTGGGTCCAACCACAGGTGTGTCTGAAGAGAGACACCCTCCGTGCCTCTAGCCTCATAGGGGACAGGGAAACATACAGCCTCGGGAGCCACTGGATCACTTTCTAGACGGTGAAGCAAGCATGCCTTGTCAGGTGGGCAGGTCCAGTCGAAAGGAAGAAGTCAAAGACAACTACATACAAACACGTGAAATGGTTAAGAGACCTGAAACTGAATGGCCTCTATCGTCAAATGAAGTGTCAGACCCACCAGAGACCATGCTTTCCCAGCTGGGCAGAAATAGGAAAAATGGCATGTTTGACACTATTCATCACAGTGCTATCAAGAGGTAGATTTTTTTTACTTTCCTTCCTTCCTTCCTCCCTCCCTTCCTTCTCCCCTTCCTTCACTTTCTTCCTTCCCTCCCTCCCTCCTTCTTTCCTCCTTTCTTTCTTTCTTTCTTGCTTAAAAAAGAAATAACGTGATCTTAGAAGACACGGTAGGTCATTAGCAGGCAAAATTGAATAGATGCTCCCTTCCATCCCCTTCCATGAAAGCATCTCAGATACTTTAAACCAGTCGTTCTCATCCCTGGCTGCACATTAAACTCACCTGGGAAGTTTTAAGAAAAATACTGATGACTGTTTACCCTGCTTCCCCAACCCTGTGCTTTTTATTTAATTGGATTTCTTTCTTTTTATTTTTTTTCAGTTCAAGTACTTTCACGGGCAGCCATGGTTGGGAACTCTGCTTTATCCTCTGCTCCACAAAGCCGGCACTGCAGCCTACCAGCAGAGCAAAATCTAAACCTTATCTGGGACAACGGGGCCTAAAAGAATTTTGTCTTCTTTTTTTAAAAATTTTTTGGCCGCGCAGTGCAGCCTGTGGGATCTTAGTTTCCCGACCAGGGATCAGACCCACGTCCTCTGCATCGGAAGTGCAGAGCTGTAACCACTGGACCGCCAGGGAAGTCCAGAATCTCGTCTTCTTAATTTTTCACTCTTCAACCGATAGATACAGAGTGTGCACCCATGTTTCCTTGGCCCCAGGATGAAAGCAAATGAGTCCGTTTTGTTCGGCAGCTGAGAATTCCTATCCAGCTCTCTCCTGCTTTGCCCTCAGCACCTCAGTGACGACCAAAATCTTACCCAGAGCACCCTCAGAATAAGCCATCAGACCCTGACCCCTGGGAGACGGGATGTCAGGGCTGGAATGGACCTTAAAATGGTCCTACGTGGACCTGACGATTAGTCCAACTCCCTCATTCAAAATAAACGTATGAAAAGGTGAGCTTCGCTCTTCACGGGGAGACAGAGACTAAAATAGGCAGCTTACTGCTGCAAGCCTCGATGGCCAAGGCTCTTGTTTCACCAGCCTAAAAACGAGAAGGTCATATGATTCTCGCTGGAATTTTTTCCTACCCTAACACTTGTTCTTCCCTGGGAAGGCAGTTGGCTGTTAACCAGCAAGCTGGCCACTTCTGCTCCGTCGGCCCCCCCCCCCCCCACCGACCTGCTGAGCAGCTGAGCTGGGGGATTAGACGGTTGCATGAGGCAGCGGTGCGCTCAGAGCTGGGGCTTGGCTTCTAACGACAACAAACTCGAGAGGCCAGCCAGCCGCATCTTTAAACTTCAAACTAGGGCCTCCCTGGTGGCGCAGTGGTTGAGAGTCCGCCTGCCGATGCAGGGGACGCGGGTTCGTGCCCCGGTCCGGGAAGATCCCACGTGCCGCGGAGCGGCTGGGCCCGTGAGCCGTGGCCGCTGAGCCTGCGCGTCCGGAGCCTGTGCTCCGCAACGGGGGAGGCCACGGCAGTGAGAGGCCCGCGTACCGCAAAAAAAAAACCAA
>NC_041227.1:131259283-131273908 GCF_002837175.3 Physeter macrocephalus | reverse complement strand
CGCAAAAAAAAAAAAAAAAAAAAAAAAAAAAAAAACCTTCAAAATATACATACTCCATAGTGATCACTGTTTCTAAACCTTCTTCCCATAAACTTTTTTCACATAAATATGTGTGCATTTAGTTGCAAACCAAGGTTTCTAAAGCTTGCATGTAAGGGGAAAAATGTTATAATTAGAGTCTTATAATATTAACCAAAAGATCTGGCAACTTAAAATAACTTTCAAACATATGCCCTTTTCCACAAGAATTTTAAATATGGGAAATGGCAGTGTGATCACTGTTGTGTTTTCAGTGGTTGATTAATGACCACAAAAAACTCTGAATCAAGGAATTCAGACTAAAACCTTATTTCATTCATAAGGCCTTTTTGTGGGAAGAAAAAAAATTCTCATCACCTCTCATGAAAATGGGATTTGGGACAAATACATACCACGAATCAAATGAAAAAACACACCCAAATTGTCTGGCACAGGGCCAAGCATGAAGGATGAGTGAAGACTGCTAAAGGTTAGTTGTCTTCTAACTAACCTTCTCCAGAAAAACTGGACCCTAAATTTGGCCTATACTTATAGAAAAAGACACGCTGACACTCCGAAATGTATTCGGCAAGGGGCTTGACTTACTTTAAAATCCAGTGTCATACCCTCTGAGGCTCAAAGCAACACTGTGAGAAAAACTTTTATTTAGAGGTGCGACAGAGCTGCCCAGCAGAGCCAGGAAGACAGAACTGACAGCAGGGACTGAGGAAATTAACTTCCCAAGCACCCTACGGTTTTGAAAATAACATTCTTATCCAACTGCTATGGAAAGCTGGGACTTACCTAGAGTAAAAATTAACATCCCTTTAAAAAAAATGTAATAAACAAGGCTACAAAGCCGAATTGAGAACATTTCCTACTAAGAAGCAAACTACCTAGCTCCCCTCCTTAACCTGCTTTCAACTGGGAAGGCAAACACCCAGGAATTTCAACAGCCATCCTCTCTTGCAAAATGTGTCTTACAAAACATCAGAAGTGTATCTAGACCATCATTTCTGTAAACTGTGGCTCTCAACCCATGAGAAAATAATTTAGTAAGTCACGAATGGCTTTAAAAAAAAAGAAACACAAAATACCAGAGGGTATTGCACACATCAAGAGTAAACAGCATGTTGTGAATTGCTTTTCAGTGATATTATACATATACGTGTGTGTGTGTGTATATACACACACATCTATATCTGGATATTGGGTAATGTTGTAATATGTATTTCTTACTGTGGGCTGTGGTCAAGGAAAGCTTGAAAGTCCCTCATCTAACTCAGTTGTCCAGCTACTGGATTACACGATTACACATACAGCTTTTTTGAACAAAGGTATATTGTTTGGCATAGGGTGTTTTGAAACAGAAACACAAAGGGAATGGAAGCCAGGGTTGCTTATGGTACACGATGGCCTTAACTACAGCACTGAATGTTCAATATTAGCATAGCCCAGGCACAGACGGCCAACACACACCTGAAGCTGACTCCAAACAAGGAGCACAACAGTCTGGTACAGCAGGAAATGGGAAACTGGGAAGAGGTCATCACTGCCTAATGCTCTGGGTGCACATTCCAAAGCGATTATTCCATATGGTGCCCAGAGCTGGTGTCTAACAATCCCATGAAGAGGTAAGGGAGCAGGAGTTTGCTTCTAAGGGACATCCTCCAGATGTCTGAAACAGTTCAGCAACTCCCGGCTCTCTGGCCAAAGTCCCAATGGGAACATCAAGGTGAAACGTTAAAAATCCAGTCAAAAAGCAAGAGTGGAGTTCATGCTTCTCCCGGAAGACAGCCTGGGCCGGGAAAGGGCTCCTGGACTCCCAAGAGGAGGCTCGGCCTCTCCGGTGGGCTACGTGAAGACACAGTGAGAGCAATGGAGAGGCTTCTGACACCCAGATCCGGCGGGCGAGGTGCCCTGCGCTGGGGCTGGGACCGGGGCTGGCCTGGCCGCAGGGATAGGCTGCCTCTGAGTCATTGGCCCTGCCCAGATGCCACGTTGAGATGCTCAAGGACAAATGGGAAAGTTTTTCCTGTACTCCCATCTTCCTGGGCCCCAACTACCTCGCCTTGGGTCAGCTTGCAACTTCCCCGTCCTCTCCCATCTCCTTTGCTTTGGCCTCTGCCCCTCCTTCCCCAGACCCCCACTTTGGTCACTACCCCGCGCCCCCGTCCCCCCACGTTCCTTGGCCTCCTTCAGCCCCACTCCCCCGGCTAACTCCCTCCTTCTCCCCCGGCCGGGCCCTCCTGGCTCTCGGCCGGCAGCGGGCGACGGGGGTGCTCAGCCCCCTCCTGGAGGACGGGGAGGCCGAGGGGGCGGCCCGGGGACCCGCACCGGTCCGGGCAGCACCGGCCGTCCGCCGAGGCCTCTGGGGGCGTAGGCCCGCGCCTCCTGCACAAGTGGACAACTGGACGACACCCCCGATCGCGACTTTTCTCCCCCACCTCCCGGCAGGGCAGGCGCCTCGGCTTACGTGCAGTCCTGGTTGAAAGAGAAGCAGCTGAGCGCCTCCTCGACCCCGCCCGAGGGGCCGTTCGCGGCCCCGGCCTCCATCGGGGGCTCGACCCGGGAAGCCGCCGCTCCGAGCGGGCGACAGCCACCTCAGCAGCCCGCTGGCGCCGGCCCCGCAGGCCGGGTTGCCCGCCCCCTCCGCCCCCGGCCCCACCCCCGGCCCCGCCCGGGCCCCGCGTCGCCCCGCCCCTCCCCGCTCAGCTCCGCCCCGCCCCGCCCACTCCTGCCGGTCCCGCGGACCCAGGCACCGAGAGGGCGGGGTCCCCAATGCCGGCCTCCATTGGTCGTGAGCCCACGCCCCGGCTCACCCTTGGCCAGTTGGCGACGGCTGTGGGCGGAACCGCCCTGCTGGCGACCCGCCCCCAACTCCTAGACACGGCTTGCCATTGGGCGAAGGCGCGTGACGCCAAGGCTGCAGGCCACGTGGCGGTGTTTTCATTGCCAGGGCGGCCGGGCACAGCGGGAGGAGGGAAGGGCCAGGCAGCTGGGCCCGGCCTGCAGGCCCCTGTCCGGCGTCTGCGTCGTGGCCGCGGCAAAGAAGACAGGCGGGCGCGCTCGTTCCGACCCCACCCAACCCCGTGTCCTGGGTAACACTCCGTCTATTAAACTTACAGTTTAGTAGAGAGCGTTGGACGCCAAAGCCCCACCCTCTCGTAGAGTCTTCAAGCTGCTTAGAAAACTGTTTCTAACAGGAGGATGCTGAGGCCAGATAGGTAGGGCGTCATCTTATCCATTGTCCGTTGAGCACTCTTACCACAGGTCAAGCAGCGTGTTAACAATGTGTATTATCTCGTTGAATTCTTACAAAACTTTGGGAGGAAAGCGTAATTATGCCCAATTTAAAGAAGCCGTAACTGAAGCACAGAACTGCTAAACAATTCTGCCTGAAGTAACACAATAAATGGTGAAATGTGGTTTTGTCTGATTTCAAGACCCGTGCACCAAAGACTCTGCTAGACAGTTTTTGGCAAAACCTATCTGATCTGTAGCTGAAAAAATGAAAGAAAATGTGCATAGGATGGCGTATTTTATGAAAAGGATGAAGTCTTGAAGACAGCACAGTAAAAACCTCATGTAATTCGAGGTGAATCCAAACGGTCTCTCTTCCCAAGATGAATACATGTTGCCATGTAGAATTAACACAACTAATGAATCAGTAGCTCTGCTAGTTTTGGATGTATATAATTCCTGACGAATTTTTAATTCATGCTTTTCAAATTTTGAGATGAAATGATATTTTATTGTTGTTGTTGTACCACTGCATTTCAGACTGGTATAATTCAAAATTTCTATTTTGTGACAAAACTGTATGTATATATAGGAAACTTGGACCTACAGTGGGTGAGCAAAGAGCACTGTTTCTCTTAAGCTTTTCTGGTTGACTCCTGGTTTTGGTTTTCTGAAATGCAAATATAACAGTTTCTTCTTTCAGTGCTATTATTCTTTCTCTCAACTGATGTAAAAATAGTTCAGCTAACACATCTACAGATGTCGATTGCTCTTTAGCTGATTGTGAGGTGTTGTAAAAATCATCGTAAGGGAAGGAGCTGCCGCTTGGATGCTTTAACTGTGTTATCCTTGAACGTCTCAGCTCAAAAGGGCTTTCCCTCTCCCCTCCCAGCTCAGGCAAATGCTGCAGTCCTTTTTGTTCTATTTAGAAAGCAAAAAGTCTGGCATTCTAGGTGTTAGGTTGTTGGGAGAATTACATAATGAGGTTGTTGGGAGAATTACATAATGTGCACAATAGGTTTTTTTTTTGTTTTGTTTTGTTTTTGTTTTTTTTGTGGTATGCGGGCCTCCCTCCGTTGCGGCCTCTCCCGTTGCGGAGCACAGGCTCCGGACGCGCAGGCTCAGCGGCCATGGCTCACGGGCCCAGCCACTTTGCGGCATGTGGGATCTGCGGCCTCTCCCGTTGCGGAGCACAGGCTCCGGACGCGCAGGCTCAGCGGCCATGGCTCACGGGCCCAGCCGCTCCGCGGCATGTGGGATCCTCCCAGACCGGGGCGCAAATCCGGTTCCCCTGCATCGGCAGGCGGACGCGCAACCACTGCGCCACCAGGGAAGCCCACGCAATAGGTTTTTAAAGTCGAAGCTGTTATTACCAAGAATTTGAATTTTATGGGGTAGAGATGGGAGCTGGTGCTAGTTTTTGAGCAGGAGCGTTTCATGATAAAAGTGGTGTTTTAGGCAGATAAACTCGGCCAGGGTGTGCAGAGCAGATTAGAAGGGAGAAAAGCCTAGACTAATGTGAAATTTTAGGAGCAAAAGCGTGTGAGAAACTAGGCTGTAGTTTGGCAGCAAGGTCAGAAAGGTCAGGACAAACCCAAGAGAGATTCTTTGTTCTTGAAATGTATTTGACATATAACTTTGTGTCAATTTAAGGTGTACAACGTGTTGATTTCATACATTTATGTGTTGTAACGTGACTGCCATTGTAGCGATAATTAGCACCTCATCACGTCATGCGAAGAGATGTTTTGAAGGGCGCTGACCAATAGAAGGATAATGTGAGCCACAAATGTGAACCCCAAATGTGATTAAAAATTTTCAAGACGTGTCATTTAAAATTTTCTAGACCCCATGTTAAAAAGGGTAGAGAGAAATGGGCAAGTTAATTTTAATAATATTTAACTATTTAAATATTATTTAATATAACCCAGTACGTCAAAAATATCATTTTAGTAGGTAATCCACGTAAAATTATTAATCAGCCAGTTTGGATTATCATTATTTTTTAGCATAAATATTTAAAATCCCGTGTGTCTTTTTCACTTAACGGTATATCTCAATTCGCACTAGCCACATTTTAGGTGCTCACGTGGTTGGTAGCTATCTTATTGCCCAGTGGACTTCTGAGAGCATAAGCCTCAGGGCATGGCGGCTGATGGGGAAGGAGGGGTGGCAGGGAAGAAGAGCGAAGTCTTAAAGCCGATTCCATGGTCAGAAGGCGCATTGTGCTGCTTTCAGAAACCAGATGTCTGGCACGTATTTAGGAAGCTGCATTTAGTTGCATACACATTGAGGTGGTAGAACTGAATGCTCATTGGAGTTAAGGTTCAGACCCAGAGATGTAGATCTGGAAGAAAACAGGTCACCTTCCCAGCCCCACTTTTTTCTATGAATGATCTCCCTTGTATATTTCCTACTGGGTTAATGGTTCACATCCGCCAAGGACCCATGTGGAAATAACATCCCAGGGCTGCCTCATCTGGTTTTATTTTTCCCAAGACAATACAGAAATCTGTATTTTATGTAAATGTATATTTATAGAAATATTTATTTCATAGAAACCTATATTTTTACGTACAAATGTTAAACGCTGACAACTAATTCTTCTTTTTAAAAACCACTATGTGAGCCAAACTAAATACATCAGCTGGCTGGATGTGGTTTGTGGAGGGCCAGTGTATGACTTCTGTTACGGGAGAAGGAGCCACTTTGAGAGGTTCCACCTTCAAAAAAAAAAAAAATCCCGGAAATCCGTTTGGATAAAAGGCCAAGGAAAAGGTTATAAATAAATTCAGAGGTGCTGAATTCATTTAATGCCAGGCTGGTTTTTCTGGTTTTTTAAGTCCTAGTTCTTGTCTAGGTTCTATAGGAGTGGAAACTCCTGATTTGAATATCAGGCTTATGGCATCTTAATCCTTTCACATTCTTGGAACAGAGATTTCAAGGCTAAATATCAGAAGCAAAGGAATATCGGGGGAGCGGGGCAGAGAACACACAGTTTACTGAAATGGGAACAGGATTTTGACTCTTTCTCTTTTTCCCAATTGGAATTCCTACGTGTCCATCTTTTCCCAGGCAAAATGTCCATTCTTTCTAGGGAAACAGTAAGTCAGCAAAATCTTGGGAGAATCAAGCCAGGGTCTGGGAATCAAACATCCTTTGTAAGATAAACTTGCAGGCCACAATTCAGCTAATGAGAAGACTTCCTATTTTTGTAACAATCAGGCTGTCATTTAAAGATGCTGACCAGGGCATACACAGGGCATTAACAGGGGAAGTTGGAAATGAGAAATCCTGTCTGATGCAACCTTCCGGTCACTCAATATGGTTGCCTGTGACACCCAACCATCTATAATTAGAGTAACTACTAGGTGAGTGAATACCACTCCTGGCTGCTGCTGCTTTTTATAAAATCCATTCTATTTTTATAAACTCAAGTCACAGGAAAGAATCTCCCTTTTCTCTTCTTGTTGATGTGTTTCAGCACTCTGACTGTGAGCCGAGGAAGAGTAGAAACACAATGGAGAAGGGTGTATGGTAGTCCTTGGAGAAAAGAGGAAAAGACGAGGGAGGGGCAATAAAAAATAGGTAAGTCTTTGGGGTTGGGGAGAGGGAAGGGCGATGGGTTATGATGTGAAGGAAGCTCAAGAAGTTAGCCCCACAGTTCTAAGTAGGAGAGGAAGGAACGGGCTGTAGGGTGATTTCTGGGAAAGCAGATGGTCCCATGGGATTGGCAATCAGGAAGTCCCCAGCCAAGGGGCTGGTTGAGCAAAGGCACAGCTGGACTTTCTTGTTCCTCACCGTGGGCACCGTCTATGTGGGAGAGCATGGCTGCAGTGAGTGAACAGCCCCTGTGGGATGTGCCTTTTTTCCCCAAACGGAACCGTTATTTCTGGGTTTTTTGCCTGAAACAAGGGAGGGCAGGGAGCAAAAACTAACAACCTTTCTAATATTCCTTGACTTACCTATTTCCTCTCGAGGGTAAGAAACAATGATATTTCACTGAAGAACTGGTGTCTTTGTCTTCACCCCCTCCCCGATCTGTCATATTTTGGCTTCCAGAATAATCTTCCTAAAACACCAAAGCAAATCACAAGTTCTCCATAGATAGCTGCTGGTCAACTGACGTTTACAAAGACAGTAACTTTCTATGCCTGCATTTGCAGACTTACCTTGAGCAAATGGCCTGTTATTCAACACAATGTGGGGAGGTTCAACCATCGAGTTTCTGTTCCCCGGGACATCTGAAGACCAGCCGAGATTACAGACATGGGTTCATCAGATCAGCCAATCACCCTGGCTTAAGTGTTAGAGTATCTGGAAATGGAAAACAAAGCTTTATAGAAAACTTGGCTTGAAGCCTCATACAGCTTCATTTAATGCTCACTACATCTGTTCTGTCCAGGACATTTTATCCCCATCATGCAGCCGTGTAAACCCATCTTGAGAGACGTTGGATACGTTTCTCAGGGTCCCAGGAGATGTTGTCTTCACTCAGTTCCCTCCACTGGATTCTCGGGTCACCATTTCATGCTGCCTCTCGCATTGCTGTGGCTCAAGGTTGGAAACAGAGCTGGAATCTTAAGCTCTACCTCATTGGCTAGAGAGGCAGGGCAGAGAGGAAAAGGCAGGATTGGGCTAAGAAGGCCATTGGTCAAGCTCAAAGGGGAGGCGTGGAGTCCTGCAGCTTTTCAAAAAGGTCCAAAGCTTTGCTTACGTTTGCCAGGGTACTACTCCAAGTAGAGTTGGCCCTCTGTATCAGTGGATTCCGCATCCATGAATTCAACCAAACTTTGATCGAAAATATCCCCCCAAATTTAAATAAATAAGGAAATAAATTCCAGTTCCAAAAGGCAAAATTAGAATTTGCCACGTCAGTAACTATTTACATAGCGCTTACATTGTATTAGGTATTATAAGTAAGGTAGAGATGATTTGAAGTATTTAGGAGGGTGTGCCTAGGTTATGTGCAAATACTATGCCGTTTTACATAAGGGGTTTGATTTTGATATGGGGCAGGGGCCCTGGAAGCAATCCCTGTGGGTACCCAGGGTCGTCTGCACTAAAAACATCTTTTGCTCCCAAGCAAAGTGTTAACCTGTGCTCCTGGGTGGGAGTGGCTAGTTGGTAAATGATGCTGTAGGACTCTGGGTTTCTTCCTGGTCCAGAGAGATGGCCTAGGGAGTGGTAACCATTCCTTGGAATACTTGTCTCTAGGAAAAAGGTGATTTCGCAGGTCTTAGGACGGCAGGGTAACGGCTAAGAATCCAACGATGCGTGGCGAACAGCGCCATCTAGCGGTCCACAGTATTCGGTTCCAGGCTGGTGGGTGGGTTTTGAAGGAAAAGACTGACTTTAGGGGAAAGATCCGAGGATTTGATTCTAAAGCTTTGGAAGAAGAGTCCCCGAGGCTCCCCATGTGTTCTTCCAAAACCTCTTTACTGTCTGTGAGACATTTGGAAGGGGTTTGCATATTCACTCATTTGAAAAATCTTTATCAGGTGCCTATTCTGTGCTTGGCACGGTTCCAGGCCCTGGGGATGCACCGCGGGACAAAATCCCTAAAACTCCTGCCCAAAGTCCTAAATAGACATTTCTCCAAAGAAGACATACAGATGGCCCACAAGCACATGCAAATGTGTTCCACATCACTAATCATCAGAGAAATGCAAGTCAAAACTACAATGAGGTATCACCTCACACCGGTCAGAATGGCCATCGTCAAATCTACAAATAATAAATGCTGGAGTGGGTGTGGAGAAAAGGGAACCCTCCCACACTGCTGGTGGGACTGTAAAGTGGTAGAGCCACTATGGAGAACAGTATGGAGGGTCCTTGAGAAACTAAAAATAGAACTACCATATGATCCAGCAATCCCACTCCTGGGCATATATCCTGAAAAACTATACTTTGAAACGTTACATGCACCCCAGTGTTCATTGCAACACTATTTACAATAGCCAGGACATGGAAGCAACATAAATGTCCATCAACAGAGGAATGGATAAAAGTGTGGTACATATGTATTGATACAATGGAATGTTACTCAGCCATAAAAAAAGGATGAAATAACACCATTTGCAGCAACATGGATGCACCTAGAGATGATCACACTAAATGAAGTAAGCCAGACAGAGAAAGACAAATATCATATGATATCACTTATATGTGGAATCTAAAAAAAATGATACAAATAAACTTATTTACAAAACAGAAACAGACTCACAGACTTTGAAAACAAACTTACGGTCACCAAAGGGGAAAGGTGGGTGGGAGGGATAAATTAGGAGCTTGGGATTAACATACACACACACTACTAGATATAAAATAGATAACAGGACCTACTGCACAGCACAGGGAACTCTACTCAATACTCTGCGATAAGTTATATGGGAAAAGAATCTGAAAAAGAATGGATAGATGTCTATGTGTAACTGAATCACTTTGCTGTACACCTGAAACTAACACAACATTGTAAATCAACTCTACTCCAATATAAAATAAAAATTAAAATTTAAAAAATAATAAAATTTTAAAGATTTTTTTAAAAATTAAAAAAGTCCAACCCACATAGGCAGAAAGACCACAAAGAAAAAAATAAAGTGGAGAATACCTGAGATGTAATGAGTGCTGAGAAGAAAAATAAAGTAGTGAAAGGGCCTCTGGAAGAGTTGAGGAGGGAGTTGATTTCACCGAGAGAAAGCAGGCGAGGCCTCCCTGGAAGATTCCCTTTGAACAAAGGCCTGAAGGAGAGGTGGGAACGGTTTCCGGAGACCCGTGTGGAACAGAGAGAGGAGGGGGCAGAATCCGTAGGCAAAGAGGTCAGAGTGGAAGTGCTGGGGTGTGTGTGGGAGAGAGAGAGAGAGAGAGAGAGAGAGAGAGAGAGAGAGAGAGAGAGAGAGAGAGAGAGAGAGAGAGAGACGGAGGGAGGGAGGGAGGGAGGGCGAACCAGATCATTGACAAAGAGGTAGTGGCTGAAGCCATGAGAGCAGGTAACGTGTAATGGAACATGCGTCAGTTGGTGAAGAACTGGAATGAAATGTCCTGGTTTGATGTTTGGAGTATTCCTTTAATTTTAGTTACACTATCAGGAGGGAGGCCGGCTTGCATGCTGAGCTGATCGGGGCCGCTCTAAGTCACACATTGCTGATGAGTGAGAACCTCTGTTATAAATGGAAATGTGAACTGTCAAATGCTCCTTGGCTGAAACTAAGTGCCGCACAGCATCGCCTACTTTCCTTATTGATTGCAAATACACGCAGGGGATAAAAAGCTGGTGTGTTTTCCAAAAACACGACTGAGAGTTTTCACGGCTGCATATCTGAAGTGGGTGTGATTTCGACATTTCATGATTTCTCTGACACCAGAAACATCTTTTGGTCGGGTTCTAATTTCTTATGGAAGTTTGGTTCCAGAAGCTATTTAAGAGCCTTTAGGAAAGTCATCAAGTGGATAAGATGTATCTTCAAATATTGAAAGTGGCAATTTCCTAGGTCCTCAGTTCTTCCCTTTCTGCTCTCTCCCCAGGGATCTGCTCCCACACTTGCCGGTTTAAGTCAGCCTCTATCTACAGTTGACCCTGGTCTGACCTCGCTCTCTGGAATGCTCTGCCTGCCTCTGACTTTCAAGGCATGTCAACATGCACTCCAATGGCATTCCTGAAGGGATCTCTTTCTCCTGCGCTCTTGAAAGAATCCTGCTTCAGCAACTCCCAGGGTATGGTGGGAGAGGTGTTTTTTAAAGAGATTTGTCACACACCAAGGACAGCAGTCATTTACTTTGCACCCTTTTATGCATGGACTATTTGCATGGTAGCCTGTTCATTTCCATTCTCCTATTCTCCCAATCCATGAACATAGTATAGATTCTGAGGTCTTCTTGACCCAGGTCTGAAATTTCTCATGAACACATAGCCCAATGCCTTACACCCCGCAGGGATTCTTATCACATTAGCCTGTGTATTTCCTTCAAAGCAGTTATCACAACCTGAAATTATCTTGTTTGTTTATTTGTTTACATGTTTACCGTCTATCTGCTCCATCTAGAAGGTAAGCTCCATGTGAGCAGGGTCTTCTCCCAGCATCTAGAGCAATGCTTGACCACATAGTAGGAGCTCATGAAATATTTGCTGAATGACTGACTTACAGAATCAATAATTTTAAAATCATATAAAACTTATTAATTAAATTTCTAAATTTATAAGTTAAAGTTAAGCTTTCCATTAACTCATCATCAGTGTCTTTTTTTGTTTCTCTTAAACAATGATATTGTCCAAATTTAATTGGTATTATGACCAAATGTCAATTAACTATATTAGTGGCTCTCAAAATTTTTGGATTCCCTTGACACTCAACAATTATTGAGGGCTCCAAAGGACTATTGTTTGTGTGGGTTATATCTATCATTATTTGGTGCAATAGAAATGAAAACTGGGAAGAATTCAAAATATTAATTAATTAATTAATTAAAAAATAATAAACCCATCATATATTGACATTAATACCATATTTTTTTCTGTTTCCAAAACAAACAAAAAATGGGGAAGAGGGGCTTTGTTCTACATTTTTACAAATCTCTTTAATGTCTGGCTTAATAGAAGACAGCTGGATTCTCATAACTGCTTCTGCATTCAGCGTGTGGTGACATCACATATCGTGTAGGCTTCCGCAAACCCCACTGTGCACTTATGAGAGAACAAGAGTGAAAAAGGTGAGTCATTCCTTGGTATTATTCTGAAAATAGTTTTGAGTTCACAGGTGCCTCAAGAGATTCTTGAGTGGCCCCGGGGATCCTTGAAGCACATTTTGAGAACAAATGAACAGTATTAATGGAGAGGAATACTTTTCTTTGCCTTTGAACTGCATCACCTTTAAACACTGTATCTTCCTCTTCAACATCCGTAGCTTAGGTTAGTATTAAACTGCTCGTATTCCTCAAAAACGTATCATTGCCAAGGGAAGCCAGGATGCGTAGTGAGGGATGAATGATGGAAAAGTGAACCAAAGGCCAATGTTTATTGCACTCTGACCCATTCACACAGAAACAGAAACATCAATTATAAAAACATGAGCCTTTACTGCATGCTCCATATTCTCCAAAGACTGTCTCTACTCTTTATAACAACACTTCTATGTAGGAATTACTAACCTCATTTCGTAGACAAAGAAAGGAAAACTCAGAAAATGTAAACAATATGTCCGAGGTCACCAAGCTAATGAGTGACGGAGTGCTGACTCTGGTACTCCAAAAGCACTTAGTTTTTTACCATCAAATACTAGATTACCATCACATGGGGAGAAAAAAAATCAAAGCAATGACGAGTTCACTGTATAAATGAATCAAAGAATTTTAAAAATACAGTTTTTTTCTTTCTCTTTCAATGATGTGTAACTAAAAAGAAGTCGATGCTTTTTTTCTCCGATTTGAAAAGTAATACATCTACAGCAAGACTTAAGAGCAACAAAATATCCATCAATAGAAGACAGGTTACATTCACTGTGGTCTGTGGATAGATGGACCATGATGCAGTCATTAGAAGGAGGAAGGCACTTCTATGGGTACTGATAGGGAACCATCTCTGAGAAATGTTCTATGAAAAAATAAGGTAGCGCAAGGTCTGTTTCTATTTTAAAAATGTGTGTCTTAACGTGCACAAGTCACCGGTGTCTTCCATGAACTCAACGAGAGGACCAACAGGAGACGGCTTATTTTTCTGTGATTCTAGTCCCTTTCTCCCCCATGTGCACACCTCAAGGTATTGTATGGGCAGATCCGTAACTTTTCAGGTCCTTCCAGAGAACACAAAGTGTCCCTCTCACAGCCAGTTCAAAACCACCATCTCTGCTTTTTCTCCTTCCCCACCTCCTCCTTCCCACTCCATCTCCATCTTTTTCTGAGTTGGGACCAGGAGAGATCAGGGGACAGGGGTGAAGTCTGCATCAGAGACATCCCTGTAGGTCTCCCCCACCCACCGACCCTCGCCCATTAGGGCAGCATCTCCAAATGCCTCCAGAAGCCTGTCTCTCTCAAGGGCCCCATCTGTGGTTACTCAGAGGGCCTCTCACGGGACCCCCGCACTACCTCCTTCCTGATGTGGGTGATGTGCTCTTTAGCAGACCTCCCATGGCTCTCCTCCTTGGCTTCTTCCCCCAGCACCCATCCACAGCCTCTCTCTTCTGTTGCACGGTCAGGTGGCAGGTGGAGCCCTTCCAGTGGCTTCTGCCTTTCTTATCCCCCACACACTACTATATATAAAATAGATCATCAACAAGGATCTACTGTAGAGCACAGGGAACTCTACTCAATACTCTGTAGTAACCGATATGGGAAAAGGATCTAAAAAAGAGTGGACATGTGTATGTGTGTAACTGATTCACTGTGCTGTACACCTGAATCTAACACAACATTGTGCATCAACTATAATATAAAATAAAAGTTTAAATTAGGGAAAGAAGAGATGGCTTCTGTCTCGACAACTCCTCCAGCCTCTGTCACTGCGGGAGCTCACCAGTCCTCACCTCGACACGGCTGGTGTAGAGACTTCTCCGCCGCTACCCTCCCTCCACTCACGCCGCTGGTAAGAAGCAGGCACGAGGCTCTGTAGGCCTCCACCTTTCTCTCCCGTCTTCTGGGGACCCAGACCACGTTCCCAACAACCTTCCCGCTCTCTCTGCTCAGCCACCCTGGGTCGGTCCTGAGCGTCTTCCCAGCACAACCAAGCTTCCAACCAGGGCCAGGGACCTAATTTTCAGGACCCAGTGCAAAATGGAAATGCAGGGTCCTTTGTTCCAAAAGCAAGAAAAAGTACGGTTAAAGGCACTAAACTATAAAGCTTTTTCCTTTAAAAATGTTTTATTAGTTATAAATCATAATGTGGACAAGAAAGCTACATGAGTAGCAATGTAGCTTACAAACAGCAAAAAATACCATTCTGGGGTCATAATTTTATCTAATGCAATAATTTGCTAATGTGATATCTTGATTGATCATTAGGATTTTCTGGCTCACTTTTCTGCAAATTAATTTATTAAGTCATCAAAAATTATAATTAAGTTATCAAAGTTATACTTTTAGTAACTTTTTTTTTTTTTTTTTTTTTTTTGTGGGGTGCGCCTCTCACTGTCGTGGCCTCTCCCGTTGCGGAGCACGGGCTCCGGACGCGCAGGCTCAGCGGCCATGGCTCACCGGCCCAGCCGCTCCCCGGCATGTGGGATCTTCCCGGACCGGGGCTCGAACCCGCGTCCCCTGCATTGGCAGGCGGACTCTCAACCACTGCGCCACCAGGGAAGCCCCAGGAACTTCATTTTTAACTGACATAACTGAAAGTGATGTCAGTTGCTCTTGGCAAATGCCTGACTGTAAATA
>NC_041227.1:131249283-131254283 GCF_002837175.3 Physeter macrocephalus | reverse complement strand
TAGTGTCATTTTTAGGTATACCTCTTTTTTTTTTAATTTTATTTTTTTATCAATGTATAGTTGATTTACAATGTTGTGTTAATTTCTGCTGTACAGCAAAGTGACTCAGTTATACACACACACACACACACACACACACACACACACAAACACACTATATACTGATATATAGATGTACATTCTTTTTCATATTCTTTTCCATTATGGTTTATCCCAGGATACTGAATATAGCTCCCTGTGCTCTACAGTAGGACCTTGTTGTTTCTCCATCCTGTATATAAGAGTTTAGCATCTGCTAACCCCAAACTCCCAATCCACCCCTCTCCCATCCCCCTCCCCCTTGGCAACCACAACTCTGTTTCTCTCTGTCTGTGAGTCTGTTTCTGTTTTGTAGATACGTTCATTTGTGTCATATTTTAGATTCCACATATAAGTGATATCATATGGTATTTGTCTTTCTCTTTCTAACTTACTTCACTTAGTATGATCATCTCTAGGTCCATATCCACAATGTATTAGTTTCAAGGATACAGCATGATTTGATATTTGTATATATTACAAAATGATCACCACAATAGGTCTAGTTAACATCCATCACCACACAGAGTCACAAAATTTTTTCTGCGTGTGATGAGAGCTTTTAAGACCTACTTTCTTAGCAACTTCCAAATATACACTAGAGCGCTGTTAACTATAATGGCCATACTGTACAGCGCACTCCACATTTATCTGATAACCGGAACTTTGTGCCTCTTGATTCCCTCCATGCATTTGCCTGGTTGGGCAACCACCAATCTGTGCTCTGTATTGATGAGTTTTTTGTCTTTGTTTTTTTTTAGATTCCACATATAGTGACATCATACAGCATTTATCTTTTTCCACTCAGCATAATGCCCTCAAGGTCCATCCATGTTGTTGCAAATGGAAAGATTTTCTTCTTTTTTATGGTTAAATAATATTCCTTGTTTTCCTCCTTTAAAAAAATTTTAAATTGAAGTATAGTTGATGTACAGTAATATTATATAAGTTACAGGTGCACAATATAGTGTTTCACAATTTTTAAAAGTTATACTCCATTTCTAGTTATTATAAAATATTGGCTCTATTCCCTGTGTTGTACAATATATTCTTATGGCTTATTTTATACCTAATAGTTTGTACCTCTTTATCCCCTATCCCTATATTGCCCTCCCCCCTTCAGTCTCCCCACCGGTAACCACTAGTTTGTTCTCTATATCCAGGAGTCTGTTTCTTTTTTGTTACACTCACTAGTTTGTTGCATTTTTTTAGATTCCACACATAAGTGATATCATACAGGATTTGTCTTTCTCTGTTAATATTCCTTATTTTCTTTATCCACCTATCCATGGATAGATTCTTAGGTTGCTTCCACGTCTTGGCTATCGTAAATAATCCTGCAATGACCATGGGGGTGCAGGTGTCTCTTCAAGTTAGTGTTCTCATTTCCTTTGGGTAAATACTCAGAAGTGGAATTGCTGGATCATAAGGTAGTTCTATTTTTAATTTTTTGAGGAAACTCCATATTCTTTTCCATAGTGGCTGCACCACTTCACCCCACAGATAACATAATTCTGGGACTATTTAAAAGGTTAATTGATCAGTTCAAGGGTTCCCAGACAACCCAGCTACTATACATTTGAGGCCCAAATCCACTTGAGGCTGGAGATTTCAGGGGAAATTTTCCATTTTACCCAGAACTCAGAGGAAGACAAGCTTTGTCTTTCTGAGCTAATGGATAGTTTTTCTCCCTTTTACAGTGCGGGTAGACCTTCAAAGGCCTCGCTTTTATGCAGGGGTCTTAGTTTCAGTTCCCTGTCTCATGTAGGTCTGAGGCTTCACCTCCCATTTCTGTGTAGGCTATGCAATCTAAGCCTGCTGTTTACCAGGTCTAATAGCCTGTCTCTCCCTACCAGTCATAGCATCAGCTCGCCCCCTTCCAGGTCTGCTCTTTTTGTTTGTACCTTTTATTTGCCATGTTTGCCTGTGTCATGTTTTGGCTCCTGAGGTTTCCCTGTCCTTATTGAGAACTTAGTCATACATTAAAAACGTTGTTATATGGGATCCAAAATTTCCGGGTGATGATAATCAGAAATTTTCCCTTTTATCATAATCTTCCATCTTGATAGTTACTCATCCATCCAGCCATTCATTCATTTATTCACGTGCCTAATATGTGCCAGGCACTGGTGATACAAAGACGACAAGAATACATAAAACCCCAGGGGTTAAGAATCCGCCTGCCAAAGCAGGGGACACGGGTTCGAGCCCTGGTCCGGGAAGATCCCACGTGCCGGAGCAACTAAGCCCATTGGCCACAACTACTGAAGCCTGCGCGCCTAGAGCCCGTGCTCCACAACAAGAGAAGCCACCGCAATGAGAAGCCCACACACCACAACGAAGAGTAGCCCCTGCTCGCCTCAACTAGAGAAAACCCGCGTGCAGTAAAACAAAGACCCAATGCAGCCAAAAAATAAATTTAACAAAAAAACCCAGTGTCACCACACACACACACACACACACACACACACACACACACACACACACACACACACGCACGGTCACTATATTAGTTGATGGCTGTGTTAATTAGCTTGATTGTTTAATCATTATATAAGGCATACTTACAGCAAAACATCACATTGTACGCCTTAAAAATATGCAATTTTTAAATTTGTCAATCATACCTCAATGCAGCTGGGGAAAACGAGACGAGAGAAGCTTGAGCTGACGAAGAAAACTTTTTGGAGGGCGTGGAACTTAAGCTGAACCGTGAAGGTTAAGGGAAAGGAGACCGAGGTGTACTGAGTGCTGTGTGCTCGGCGCTGTTCTAGGTGCCGAGGTGCAAAATGGGAGAGAAGCTCTACCTTTAGGGAGTTTCTAAATGAGTGCAGAGAGCCAGAGATGGTTGAGGAAATAGGTCCTGGCAGTGTGGCGTGGGCCATGTGCTCCAGTGGGGAGGCATAGCCTGCCAGGGGAGCAGAGAAGAGGCCTTCAAGGAGATGTTTAAGTTGAATTTTGAAAAATGAGTGGCCATTTGCAGGATGAAGCCATAATGAAAGAGACTAACAGTTTTGACTGCATACAATTGAAAACTTACGTATGAAAATAATAATGGTTGATATTTATTGAGCATTTACTATGTGCCAGCTGTAGGTTTCTCAGCATTGCGCTTTATCAGGTTGAGGATGCTCTACTTGGGTCAGTCTTAGAAGCTCATCAACTTAGATAGAGAGGGCTGGTCATCAGAACAGTGTCCTCCAACAGAGAACAGACTTGTGGTTGCCAACGGAGAGAGGGGGTGGGGGAGGGATGGATTTGGAGTTGGGATTAGCAGATGCAAACTATTATATATAGGATGGATAAACAACAAGGTTCTATTGTAGAGCACAGGAAACTAGATTCAACATCCTGAGATAAACCATAATGGAAAAGAATATGAAAAAGGATGTATGTATATTATAAGTGAATCACTTTTCTGTCCAGCAGAAATTAACCCAACATTGTAAATCAGCTCTACTTCAATAAAATAAATTTTAAAAAAAGAGAATAGTGTCCTTCACCAGAATGCAGCAAAGCACTAACAAATTAGTGGTCTAGTTTGTAAGAGACTGCTGAAATACATTAAGACATCACAGATACTTCTGTTTTGCCAAGGACTCAAAGAGCAGCCTGAACTTTTATGATTTGCTGGATTCAGGGGCAGATGATGGGCTGCCTTCCTGCTAATTAGGTTATTTTACCCACCAAATCGTCGTGGAGAAATCCTGAGAAGAGCAGTAGCTTATGCACACAGTACTATTTGTCTAGAGGCAAAGGTCAGCTCAACAGAGAAGGAGAGTGGGAGACCATGACCAACTTCATTTCCACAAAGAGTTGGATGCCGGGTGACCTCTTAAACCAGCTATTGCTGTCTGCACCAGGATATCATCGTAGACCTCGGAGCGACTGCATGTCCGTGGATTATGTTGTATTGATACAGCAGTGGGTTTGCTTTGTGAAAGAGGGAGGGCAGAGTAAAAGGGAGAAGACATCTGTTACTTCTAGTGAGTTAAGCCTTCTAAAAATATTTCTTTTTTAGTGACCACTTGTTCTTTTGACCCTTTGATCTTTTACTCTGGAGACAGGGCCTTTTCAACTCCCCCACTTTTTCCTCTCTGTGTTTGTAAAATCGTGATAATGCCTGAACCACAGAAGGAGAGGCTTCACTTTGCATCCACATTTTTTTGGAGATGAGAGGTTGTGGGGATAAAGGAAGAAACCTTCTGAATCTTCTTGCAAAGGCGGAAGAGCTTCATTCGCAAAAATTGTGTTCATTCCATTGATTCTCAGGAAACACTCTTGAAGCTCCGTGATCAAGTCCGACGTATTTAGTGATTCAGTGAACAGCTGATTGATCAGCAGGAGAGAAAAGATTCTCTCAGGAACCAGCCAACTTTGCAATCAATTTCACATTCATCAGGCTGATGTTGGGACTGGGCAGAGAAGACCCCACGAGGTTTTGAAATGTCTTCATGAGTATGGAGTCTTGAGAGCATCAGTGGCTTTCCAGGGGACAGTCCTGTGAAGGTCACTGGGCTGTAGTCTGCTATGATGTCAGGAGATGCACGCTCTTGATTTTAAGGAGATGCTTCTTCTCTGTTTTCCTCTCTCTCTTCCTCTTCCTCTCTCCTCCCTTCCTTCCCCCTCCTTCTCCCCTTCCCCGCTATCTCCTCTTCCTCCTTCTCCTCTTTTTCTTTCTTCTTCTTTTAAATAAGAGTTCCCCCTCCCTCTTCATATTCTAAGGATAAATTATGCTCACCGTGGAAAGCAGCAACACGGTATGGCTGTTGCTCCAGAATCAAGCTTGAGTTAGAAATCTGGTCCCATTTTTGATGAGCTGTGTCAACTTGCAGAAGTCACTCATCTGATCCACCCCAGATACCCAGGTGTTAATGGGTATACTCAGGCTAGTTACAGCCCAGAGCTGATGTCATATGGAT
>NC_041227.1:131225829-131248783 GCF_002837175.3 Physeter macrocephalus | reverse complement strand
CACCACATTAAAATGAGGATATTTTTTACTTTTAACGATTGAATGCTCGTATTAAGCCCAACTTAGCACTATTCATTATACTGTTTGAGACAGCGATCTTTTAGAACAAAACTTTGGCCAGAAGTAACATGGGAAACAAATGTGGTGTATACGCAGTGGTCAGCTTATGTTTGGGAATCTCTGCATTTGTCAGTCAGTGCATCTTCCCTTAGCTGATCTTTACACATTACAGTCGGCCTGAGAGGTGCTGCTTCCAAGTGCATGACGCTATCGAAGGCCACTCAGAAGCGATCAGCTTCTCTCAATGGAAAGACGGTTATTAGCAGTGATGCAGGTTTCATGTCCCCTCTCACTGTAAAGGAATGAACGAAGTAATAAAACCATTGGAACGTTCTGCTGATGTAATTAGACTCTATGAGAACTTTCTGACAAATTTATGGAGTAGCTTGGGTGTCTAAGTCCCAGTAAATGGCATTCGTCATCTTAAATGGCTTTCTTAAATTTGTGTATTACATGTCTGGCTGTTTGACGGTATGCGGTTGGACGTACTTAGAAAATTTTCTGTACTGGGGGATGGAGATATGTATATCTATTGTGTATATATTTATGTATAGGTAATAGATACATATCACATAATGAATAGTAAACAATATAAATACATATTATGTATATGTATTTATAAGTATATAAATTGCCAAGGCAATTTACTGTGTAAGGGATGTTTATTATAGAGCAACTGTGTGTTTCCCCCTTTCTGTCCCCCAGATGTATTTAATAAACCTTGCAGATAAGACATTTTGGTTTAGTTTGGGGTAACGGCCCTTTTTTTTGTCAGGGTGGGATGTTGTTTATATGGTAGCAGTTGTATGTCCTTCCTTCTGTGGAGGATCAGGGTTGTGGAAAAGGACCCTGGGCTGGAAATATATTCAACTGTAGTCACATATATTACTTGGGTTTTTGTTTTGTTTTGTTTTGTTTTGTTTGGAGATCTGATTGTTTGCTTTTTTGACATTTCACTAATTCGTGAATTCTTTGGGCATATACCTGGTGTTTCCTTTAGGAGCAAGTTACTAAGAGTTTTTGATTGAACTGAACAGAGGGCTTAACATCTTCAACAGGAAGAAAACAATCATGTATCAAGCAGCAGCAGCAAGCTTTGACTTCTCTGTTGTTGTTCATTTACTTGAAACAGTATTTCTTACTCCACAGCATTATGTGAATTACACTTTCTTTTTTCATTTATAGGGAAGCACGCTGAGAAAACGCAAGATGTATGAGGAGTTTCTTAGTAAAGTGTCTATTTTAGGTAAGTTTTGGAAGATTGCATGCAGAATTGTTAAATTGAAGGGTTAGTAATGCTTAAGGAAACTGATTGTATTTCATAAAGATTACTCCAGTTATCAACTCTTTTTCTTTTTTTTAATGGTAACAAAAACCACATGGAATGCAGAGTTGAAGTTTGACTAGGTTAGAAGTAATTTTAAAGTGTGTTTAATTTGCTGGTATATGACAGACCTCTAAATTAGAAATAAGTGTTACTTATTCCTCCTGGAGAGACAGAAAGACTGGAAGTGTTCTCCTGAGTGTGGACTTTCACAGTTATTCCCCCTGGGACTTGTTTCTCTGTTGCTCCATCAGTGAGTTTATTGGTTCAGGAAAGTGAGTATTTCCAAGAATGCATTTCCTCTGTAGAAAGAAGAGGTGTCATTTGCTTGCTTTCTCTGAAAAAAATGCTAGAAGTGTGGGGAAATTTAGAGTAAAGTAGGGTAATTGGAGGCATTTCTGCATATTTTGTTATGTGGACTTAGAGGCATTATTACAAGCTGTTCTTCATTGGGAGGGGAAATGGTGATTTTTATAAGGTAATATAGTCTTGAGTCGTTGCTTTGTTATAGTGAATTGACTTTTTTGCCCTTATTTGTCCTTTCTCCGAAATGGTTACATTTGTTTAGTGTCTTGGGTGTTAGTTTGGCCTTTGGGAACAAAAGTTATTTTCTAGTTACTCTTAGTTTTGTGAATAAATTCTACTGAGGATTTAAATTGATAAATTATTTCTCTGAATCTCTGGAACTAGTACTTTTGTTTTTTTTTGTTTTTGTTTTTGTTTTTTTGCGGTACACGGGCCTCTCACTGCTGTGGTCTCTCCTGTTGTGGAGCACAGGCTCCGGACGCGCAGGCCCAGCGGCCATGGCTCACGGGCCCAGCCGCTCCGCAGAATGTGGGATCTTCCCGGACCGGGGCACGAACCCGTGTCCCCTGCATCGGCAGGCGAACTCTCGACCGCTGCGCCACCAGGGAAGCCCTGGAGCTAGTAATTTTGGGTCCTGTAATTGTAGGTTCGATTTGCATTGATGACAGTCTTTAGGAATACTTAATGATTACATTTTTCTTATCCCTGTACCATCGGATGCAGTTGGGATAGGTTAACCTGGCCACTGGGCTATTGAAAGAAAGCTCTAGGGTCATCTGTAAGTAACAGGAGGATCTTGGTGAGACGAGAGGTAGTTGAAGACAGGTGCCATGTTGGATTAGAGCCACTACTAGAGTATTTTGGTTGACTTCTTTATACCTTTTGTTTTGAGATTTTTAGCCATACCAAATAATGCCGAGAAATTCTTTTGATTCCTGCCTTTTAGAATCTCTGGACAAGTGGGAACGTCTCACGGTAGCTGATGCGTTGGAACCAGTGCAGTTTGAAGATGGGCAGAAGATTGTGGTGCAGGGCGAGCCGGGAGATGAGTTCTTCATTATTTTAGAGGTAAAGGCGGGGCAGCACCGGGCGGGGAATAAGGGGGACACCAGTTCTCATTTACAGCTACCGTTCTTAAGATAAACAGTTTTCTTTAAAAATTATCGTTCCCTTTGAAATGTCCTTGTTTGGTTTTCGGCCAGGCCACCACATTTTAAATGAGGGCTTTGCATGAAGTAATAGCCGAATTCTGACCTACTCGAATTAATTCTCCTCACAGAAGCCAAACAGAACTCAGCCATTTAGCACACAGGCTGTGATGTACTGCACCGTTCTTGTTAAAATCATGCATTTGGGCTAATTTGGCAAACAAGGATCAAAGGCAGGTATTTAAATTCTAAATGTTAACCATGTTTTATATCGTCACAATCCATGGAAATGTATAGCAGATACTCTTGCCAGCCAAGGAGATCCACAGAGCAGATTCGCTGTGAATGTGGCTCAGTAGATGCTAATCGGTGTTGTTTAAACCAGGGGTCGAGGAGCTCTTTCTGTAAAGGGCCAGACAGTAAGTAATTTAGGCATTTATGAGCCATAGTGTTTCTGTTGCAGACTCAACTCTTGTCATAGTGGGAAAGCAGCCATGGACAGTATCTAAATGAATTGGTGTATTGTTCCTATAAAATTTTATTTATAAAAGCAGTGAGCTTGGATTTGGCCCTCCTTCTACAGTTTGCTAACCTGAGTCTGAACCCTCGAAGTACCTCAGCGTGATGAGAAGTACCTCCTAGCAGGAACTGCTGGGGTAAATAAGGATCAAGCCTGTAGTGACTCTCTTCAGTTGCCTTTTATCACATGAACACAGAGGATTTGAAATAACTGCCGAGTCCTTTTTTTTTTTTTTTTTTTTTTTTTTTTGCAGAGTAGCTAAAATCGCATAGGAAATTTAAAATGCCACCCAGGATTTGAAAGCATTAATGTGTTTTGCTTTTTGGTGATTTTGTTATAGGGTTCAGCTGCTGTGCTACAGCGTCGTTCAGAAAATGAAGAATTTGTTGAAGTGGGAAGATTGGGGCCTTCTGATTATTTTGGTATGTGGATTTCCTCATAATAAACACATAGTTTCTGTAAGTCACTTCTCAGTGAGCTAGCAGGGTCTTTCATAATCTTGTCTTTTCTTCTCCTGAATTTTATTTTTTATTTTAGTTTTTCGGCTCTCAGAGAAGTAGTGTGAGATTTTGACCTTGACTCAGTTAATAATTAAGTTATTGATTGTCTCGTATCTGTCAGTTGGTTTTTTCCTGAGGTGCAGATGTAGTGTGGCCTGTACTGAGTTGCTAGGAGGAAAACTGCGGGTTTTCTTTTCCCCGGAGGGCGCCCCTCGGAAGACGCTTCTGAGGGAGCTAGCCTACTCTCAGGCCTTTCCCTCCTCCAGGCGAAATCGCGCTGCTGATGAATCGTCCTCGCGCTGCCACCGTGGTTGCCCGGGGCCCGCTGAAGTGCGTCAAGCTGGACCGCCCGAGGTTCGAACGTGTTCTTGGCCCGTGCTCGGACATCCTCAAACGGAACATCCAGCAGTACAACAGTTTTGTGTCCCTGTCCGTCTGAAACCCGCTTCCCATGCCTCCCTTCCACCTCTCCCTGTCCAGGCTTCCCCATGCAGACTGCTCTCTGGCCCCTCTTTGCAGCGCCACGTGGCCACTGGCATCGCAGCTTCTTGTCGGTTTCTCTTAAAAGTTGCTCTTATTGCACCGTTTTTATGTTGGAGCATTAACTGAGTGCTCATACACAGTTAAATAAATAGAAAAGCGTTCTGTGGAGACTTGGCTGTTCCTGCTTCTCTCTGTGCAGTGTTAGTGTTCACCCCGGGCCGCGCGTGCCATGCTTTCTGGTGAGGGCAGACCCTGCGCCACATGAGTTACCGTAGAGTCATGATGTCACCGTGCAAGATTGCCTTTCAAGTGACAGAAGTTTCCTGTTATCATAAGCAGATTCTAGACTGTGGCCATATATGCTATATTTCTTTATAGAATAAACGATTTCTCATTAAGCTCTGAGGATTAGGAAAAACAGATATAGAAAAATCTTAGTATAGTAGAAAGACATCTTCCTGTATTTAAACTAGTTTAAGGGGTGGAAAAATGCCCATTTTTGCTAATTATCACGTGGAAATGATCAGTTCTTTTTTTTTTTCTTTTTAACAAGAATTTTTATTTGTGAAGCGACTTTGCCTGGTTTTGTTTATATCTTGTTCTTAATGTTTCCTCTCCAATTCTAAAATATGTTGAGGTGTGGCTCTCTATACCTACCTGCCGTTTGAGGTCCACACCGAATCGCAAGCTGCGAATACTGGGTGACGATCTAACTCCGTCTGCCTCAGCTCACAAATCTGATTTTACACCTTCATTTATCCAGCTGGTGCCAAGTGTTGGTCATCAGATGCTGAACTGAGAATACGAATTTGAGGTCTGCACTCTTGGTTGTTAACTTAGAGTTTTTGGTTAATGTATATCCTTCAGTTGAGTCCAGGAGAATAATCTCTTATGCTCTTTAAGCACTGATTCCAGGAGATTGGATTTACTGGGAATAGACAGACTAAATGTCGTAACCGAAAAATGGAGGAGGTGGGATTGCTAAAGGGAGAAACGGCAGTTGGACAAAGTTCAGTGTTGGGAGCTTTGCCCCACTAAATTCACTGGGGCAGGAGATTTGGCAAGAAGTTTTTTACTTTGCTTTAACCTTTCCTCCCCTTTTTACATCAACTAGAATTTTTGCGGGGGTGGGGTCGGATGTGTATGTGTTTCAAATTGGTCTAAAAGGCCATCCTACTGAAAAGTTCTGCTTTCCTATCTACCACCTTATTTCTCTGGCAAACTTTTTTGTGTAAACGTGTGTTTTGAGTCTTAACTGTATTTCAGTATTTTCCAGCCGTATCAAGGTTATGTGTTGTTACATTATTCCATGTGCACCAATGATACCCAACTGTTTACTTTTATTATTGTTATTTTTTGAAACAAAATTTCACAGTTCCATAATGTAGGCACTTTTATTTGCATTGTGATTTATATAGTATATAGGGTTATATTGGGGGTGACTGCAAGCGTTTTTTCCATCTGTGTGCATCTGGCTCTGATTTTTAATCCCCTCTCCTTCCCCTTTCCCAGGTAATTTAAATTGGTCATGGTAAATTTTTTTCATAGATTAGAACAGCTTTTGGGTTGTTACTAAGTTTGGAGTATAAATCTGGGAAAGAGATTTTATTTACATTTTAGTGTGGGATAGAAAGCCACCGTATTTCAAATTTTTTATTTTTCAAAATAATCTTTACTAAATGAGGATTTTCTGGTCTGTATTTTGTGTTTAGCTTTTTATATTTAAAAGATTAAAAGTAAAAATTATGTTCTTATTAGCTTAAAGCTTGATTTGATCTTTGTTTAAATGCCAAAACTGTACTTAACTAAATTATTTAGAATGCCATAAATTTGCAGAGTTCATACATGTATATAATCATGCTCATGTATATTTAGATTCATAACAATGATTTCTAAATGAGTTTTGTTCTTAAGTCATTTGGCTTTGCTGTTTACTCCCTTTTGTAGTTTTTAATCTAAGAAAATTTAAGTCTGAATTTAAAAATGATCACATTTAAAGCCTTATCTTTGTGCAGTCTATGTGAGAAATCACGATTGGCATCATTTGTCTCAGTGGATATCAGGGCTTTAGACGCCCTTATTTCTGGGCTTGGCAAGTGGGTTTATGAACTCCACTGCTCTATAAAGCATAGATGGCCAAAGGACCGTTTTGTATTGTTTCCTGGTCACTAGTCTGATTATATTGTGTGTGCTAATGTACCCTCTTCTTTTTGTTATCGATTGTCTTAATGGTAGGTCAAGTAATAAAAAAGATTAAATAATTTAATTCTCTAACGAATCAGTTTTTCTTCCCTTTCTCCTTTGCTTCTCTTCTCCCTCCCTGCCCCACCCCGCCGAAGCTGCTAATCCGGTGGGCACGAATGAAACTCGAAAGTGAATTAGGGGATCGGTGTTTTGAAAGAATAATATGTTTGTTTTCAGTGTTTTCCAATTCAGTTTGTCAAAGAATGAATCTAAAAACCTTTCTTTAAGGGTAGTTGAGATGTAGCAGATCTGTACTGAGCAATGGAAGGGAAACATTAAATCAGAGGTCAAAGATTTCCTTTTTATTGAGGGTAGACTGGTTCTCTGGCTTTGGAACTTTCCCATACTTAATGGGGGATGTCATTTCTAGGTCAGCATACTCTTTGGTTTAAATTTAATATGAGGAATTCGTATATTTAGGTATGCTTCTATATTTTGCATACATATAAAGTCATTTCTAACATTTATTTCTCAGATTTCTGAGGTGGAGACAATTAAATTGAATTCATTAGCATATTGGAATTAATTTCTTTACATCCAGTGAAGTTGGAGATAATGTTGTATTGCCTAGAACATTGCTTAAGTTGTGCTGCTTTGTAACACATGCACTTTGTCCAGATTCAGTAATCCCCTCCCTCAATGTGGAGTTGGAACCTTTTTTTTTTTTTTTTTTTGCAGTATGCGGGCCTCTCACTGCTGCGGCCTCTCCCGTTGCGGAGCACAGGCTCCGGACGCGCAGGCTCAGCGGCCACGGCTCACGGGCCCAGCCGCTCCGCGGCACGTGGGATCCTCCCGGACCGGGCCACGAACCCGCGTCCCCTGCATCGGCAGGCGGACTCGCAACCACTGCGCCACCAGGGAAGCCCCTGGAGTTGGAACCTTTTGAGTCAGGGCAGAATATAATTGAAGAAAATTTTTCTGGGTTGACTGTACTGGTTGTAGTTTAATTTTCCCTCTAAAACACTGGCTTATATGAAATCCCTTTTTGTATTTTAATGACTTAAATATTGACAGTGTAAAATTGAAGTAGTATGATGTTAGTTTTCTTAATATTGCTTTATCTCCAACCACAGATGAACCCTTTTTGTATTTTTGTTAGGCCCTGGCAGTGTATTTCTAGATGGGCTAAAACTAAAGCAACCTGGAGAAGCAGTGTGTGGATCACCATCATAATAGCCACCAGTAAAGACTGTGGAGAGGAGAACATAAAAGGGAGAATGGTAAATCTCTCCCTCCTTACCCTAAGGAGTTTCACGCGGCAGTCAGTGTTACTGTGTGCGTATAAAGGTAAAGTGTGTGTCCTGACAGAAGTCCAGGGCGGCGGCTTCGTCCTGATGCTGCTGAAAAACCCAAACCACGAATGAGCAGAATTGTTTCGTTTTGCTTTGTGGCTTTTTTCTAAGTCGCCACTAGATGGAGGGCTTTTTAGCATCCTTGTTGTCAGCCTCAAAGTCAGAGTTGGTCCGCATTGTTCGCGGATGCTGTATTTGTGAACTTTGCAGTTTTGCGTGCTTGCTGGAAATTCATTTGTAACCCCCAAGTCAGTACTCCCGGCACTGTCACGGTCATTCCCGGACTTGAGTGGAGAGGGGCCCGCATCTCCTGACACGCGAGTGCCTGGCGGAGGTCAGACCAGGCACACTCTGCCTTCTAGTTTCAGCTGAAATCAGGTGCCCTTGTTTTGGTCTATTTAGTGCCACTTATTTGCATTTTTGTACTTCCTGTTGGTGATTTCTCTATTTAAAGCGGCCCCCAGAGGAGTGCTCGTGTCCTGGCTGGGGGTCCCGAGGGCGAGGAGGCCGTGGCGGGTCTCTAGAGGGGTGTGAGTGAGCCAGCTTCTCTCAGGTGTGAGCGGCAGCGCTGTTGGCCGAGCTCAGTGTTCGTGAAGCAACAGTGGATGCTAACTGAGGTGTCTTCAGCACACCATAACACAGGAGGCAAGATCGTGTACTGGTTGGTTGACAGGAATGTCACCAGAGGCTCGCAGGAACCTACAGCCCTGTATTTCTTCTAGGGGCAGATGGTTGTCTCCGCTAATTCCGTGTCCTTGGTGACCTCATCAACCATAAAACTACCACAGATACGAGAATCAACTACCCTTTTTACCGTCTTCAGACTCAGATGGTCCTCCTGCCTTTGGGGGAGGCTAAGTGAGCTCCTCCAGACCCCGTTCTCCACCAGCTCGTGGGCTGTCCGCTCCCTTTCACTTTTTACTTTGCTGTCAGTAGCACTGACGGGAAAACAAGAAAAGTTCGTACATAGAGACAGGAGAGTTTTTATGTCGTGGAAGATTGAACAGTGGTCCAAAATGAGCGTGTCGGAAGAACTTGATAGTTCTAAGACTGGGGTCTTTTGTTTTCTGGTAATTTTGACAAGTGGTAGAGGCTTAATTTTGGTATTAGTGAAAAACTAATGGATGGGTGAATAAGGAGATATCTAGGTACGCGACATACTGTGGTCAAACTCAGTTCTCTTACGCTCAGTCTGTAAAGTGCGCCAGCATTTTTATTATAGGCCATCTGAAAACTAGTCTGTTGTCACGGAAGAGGCTGGGTCGAGGTGGGGCTGGGCCTGCCTTCCTGAGCCTCTGCAGTTTGGAATTTCAGACCATTTTGTGCTAGTCTCTGAACACCTTCGCCTGAATATTCTCCTCTCGTTCTGCTGTGTGTAATTACCTGGCTCCCCCTCCAAGAGGAAATGTAGGCTTGAAGTAGAAGAAACCATCTGTGAAGTGGGAGGCCTTGAGCACCAGTAGAGATGCCTCAGTAACACAAGGCTCTGGGATTAAGGTTCCTCTATTGAAGACTGATTTTTGTGGTAAAGCCAAGAAATACAACTTCATAAATTGGGTGAGATACTGTTGAGTTTTTGTGTTACAGTGGAAAGAACGCTTTGGGATAGTTTTGAGTCATTAAGTTGCGTGATTTTAGCGAACCTTCCTGAGCCTTAGTTTTCTTGGAGGTACGTTGGGGGTCAGGGATTCTGTCTGTCGGGGAGGACTGGAAGCCTGCGTTTGATTTTCGCACATGGAGAAGGAGCTCTGTGAATGGAAGTGATGTTAGTATCATCGGGAGCTAGGTTCGGGGCGGTGTACCAGTAATGGGGGGAGCCAGGGTGGGCCAGAAGCACCTCTGTCTCTGGGCACGCGGCAGAAGTCTTGGATGACGCCTAGAGGCATCTTGACCCGATACCCACTTTAGCGACAGCTTCTTCCCACCCCACTTGTACTGGTATTTGCGCCTCTGGCCTGTACCAGAAAAGCTGGGCTGATGAAATCAGCCGTTTTTACTTGCTGAGTGATTAATGTGAATACACGACTATCCTGTGTGTTTTCATGGATTGTTGAATAAGAAACAAAGCCGCCTATTCAGACACGAGCAGGTCAGCAGGGAGGAGGCTGAAGAGACTGGAAACCCCTGGGATGCCCACTTTTGAGGGAGGCTTGGAAAGTAAACTTGACTTAGTCATTTCTGAGTGAGCAGTGGAGGGGAGTGGCATCCAGAGTGTCAGACTTCTCCAGATAGCCTTGCTCCTCTTGGGGGTGGATGGGGGACGATTCCTGGATCTTAGGGGAGGGAGGACTGTCGCTGGTGGGCTCTGGTCGGCCCTGGCTGTTCTGCTTAGTCCAGGCTCGTGTACCTGCTGGACCCATTCTTGCGCTGTCCCACCTTCAGGGCCACCCTTGTTTTGCCCTCTATTGTTACTGGATGCTAGCTTTGACAGCCTTGATGTTATTTCAACTGATGTTTACTCCTCGGGTTGAAATATCCCTTTTCTGATAACTCTGAGCAAATCCCTATGTTATTTTCACCTCTTGCAATAACACTTCTGAGAAATTACTTTAGGATGAGTCAGTAGGGATTATTGCGTTCAGACTGGGTCACAGTGTTTAGAATATGAATAGAAAGTGTGCAGACTACTTTGAACCTGTTGGAGTTACCATATTTAGGTTTTGTTCTGCTTAGTCCAGGCTCGTGTACCTGCTGGACCCATTCTTGCGCTGTCCCACCTTCAGGGCCACCCTTGTTTTGCCCTCTATTGTTACTGGATGCTAGCTTTGACAGCCTTGATGTTATTTCAACTGATGTTTACTCCTCGGGTTGAAATATCCCTTTTCTGATAACTCTGAGCAAATCCCTATGTTATTTTCACCTCTTGCAATAACACTTCTGAGAAATTACTTTAGGATGAGTCAGTAGGGATTATTGCGTTCAGACTGGGTCACAGTGTTTAGAATATGAATAGAAAGTGTGCAGACTACTTTGAACCTGTTGGAGTTACCATATTTAGGTTTTTTTTTTTTTTTTGGTCTGCTTGTGAGGTGCCAGATGTTTATTAATCTGGATCGGGAAGTATCCTTGTAGATGTAATAAAGATCTGGGGGTGTCCATCTGACGGCCCGTAATTTTATTTGTTACAGTTAACGCTCTCTCCTGGGAGCCAGGCTTCCAGGCCGTCCCTGTCCGGATTCCCCGGTGGGCTCGGCAGGTGCTCTGTGGCCTTGAAGCAGAGCTCCCGGGGAGAGAGGGGGCCAGGGCCGGGCTCCAGGGGGGAAAGTGCAGTGCCTCCCACTTCCCTTGCTGTTTCGGAGTCACCCCAGTGCCCTGCCTGCTTCATGAGCTCCTGACCAGGCCCCAGCCTGGCCGGGGCCCGCCAGGACACCGTGGTCCACACTCCAGAGCCCACCGCGGGCTCCAGGCGTAGTTTCCGAGGCCGGACTCGTGAGCCCCTAGCTGGGGCCGGAGTCTGGGGCCGGCTGGCCTGTGGAGCGGTTGGCCACGACGCTGTGCTCTCCGTGGGCCTCTATGCAGCCCCGCACGGTCCTGAGGACAGTCTGGAGCCTGCGGTCCAGGGCGAGGAGGTGCGGCTCTGCAAGCACAGGCGTGAGCTGGTCTTCCCGCAGCGACTCCCTCATTACGTCGCTGAGCCTGTAGTCGGCTTGGGCCAGCAGCTGCAGGCGCGACAGTGTTTGCCTTTTTATTCTGGAAGGACAAAGCCAGGGGACCAAGTAAGTGAACGTAAAGAAGGAAACTTCTCGAACTTACTTCCTTCCCCGCCGACGGTGGTGGGGGCTGACGTCTGGAGAGCCTCCGCCCCCAGTGTCTTCTCAGGCGCGTCTTAATGCAAACCCGGTAAGAAGGGAACGGATGAAGGGTGACGGCTAGGACTTTGCGGTCCTTGGCCCAGCCGTCCTGCCAAGCATCTGTACGCTACCAGCTGTGACGCCACACGCGTCGGCTGCTCCCTGGGGAATCCAAACAGAAGTGCTGTGTGATAATGACTTCTCAAGGGAATTGAAAGCTAACGAGAGAAGTTTCCAGTAGGTGAAACGATGAAGATGTCTGCCATCTCAGAGGCTGCGGGTACCGCTGGGCTCCAAGTTGTTTCTGCTCGACTTTGTAATTCTGATTTCTCGGTGTCGGATTCTAAAATCGGGGATGGAAATGGGGTAGGGCCAACCTTGCCTTTAGGATTCTGATTTCTTTTTATGTGGGAATGTGACTTGGACTCAGATGTGTAAGCAGCTTAGGTGTCCACGCACTGTCGTACACAGCCCCTGCCTTTCCTACTCAGGAGGAGAGGAAGCGGGCAGGGAGGGAGGCACACGTGAGTTACCCCAAGAAGAGGAGAGAGAAAGTTCGGGCTCTGCTCTGAGGTTTCCAGCTGGAAATAGAGACCGTTTTGCTCTGTGTGGACCACGTATTTCTGATTAGCTCCGGACACTGCAGCTGAGCAGGTGCCCGATCTTGACCAGCTCGGCCGGAACACCAGAGAGGCGTAGAAGCAGGGTAGACACTCTGGAGAGGTGTTGGCCAGGCAGAGGCCTGAGTACCTCCTTTGATGTGACATGAGTTTATGGGACTTCAGTCAGGATTTTGCCTAGCTGGTGATCAGGCAGTGATACTTAGGAGCTTGTGTGAGTGCGGGCCGCAGCAGAGGTCTGCTTAGTCCTGTCAGAGGCCGTCGGGCTCTTCGAAAAGTGAGTGATGATCTGAGTGTGTTATTAAAGCGGGCGACCGAGAGGTTTTAAAAGATTAGATCCTAAGTCATCTGCTGAGAGATGAAGGTGTGAGAAGTGCTGGGGACAGTTCTGTGGTTGTCGCATAAGGAATGAGGTGGTTCCTGTCATTCTACCCACCCACATCCTCGGCCAGTGAAAACTGGTGAAGACCTGCGCAGCTGGGTGGCAAGCAGGACGAAGTGTCACAGCTGTGACCCGTCCCTGAACGGAAAGCTCACCGGCAGCACTGGGAGAGCGGCGAGAGGATGGAGATCTCGTCGTGCGAGTGCCGTCCAAACCTGCAGGGAGGAGAGACAGGCTTTCACGGGGGCGCCGGGGGGGGCGCGGGGGGGCGGGCACCACCTCCCGCCTCAGTGCTTCCTCCTGCCTCCCCCTCTGCCGTTTTCGAATCCCAGCTTGGGGTAAAATGCCCGGGATCACGGCGGCTGCCCCTCCAGCCCTTCTCCTCCGTCCGGTCCCAAGAGCCTCTGTCCACAGCCGGCAAAAGCAAGCATCCGTTCGTTCCTCTGTTCACCGGCCGCAGGGGGCCAAGGCCGAGCCCGAGGATGAGCCGTGCGCTGGGCCTCCGGGAGGGGACCGTGGGGGCGCTCACCCCCGGGCGTTGTCCAGGTGGATCAGGAACCCGTCGTCCCCAAATTTGGTGAACATCTCGTAGTGGTGCCGGTCCATGTTTCCTGTTGGGGAGGCGAGGCGTGGGCGCGGGCTCCCGCCCTGTGAGCCCCGCGGGGGTGCGGAGGCCGCCGCAGTCGGAACCGGGCCGCCGGCTGTCGCGCCCCCAGGGTGGCCGGGGGGTCACGGAGGGAGCCAGGCAGGCACAGCGCCGGCGTGAGCTGCTGTCCAGCGGGGGCTTCTCCCCCCCGCCCCGGCGCCCCTGCTCAGGCAGGCCCGGGCTCCAGGGCGCACAGCGGCGCCCCTCCCGCCGAGCCGTCCCCGGGCCGCGCCGCCGCGCCCGCCGCGCGCCTCCCCGCAGCCCCCTAGCAGGAGGGGCCGCTCACGCCTGTCCCCGCGGCCTCTGCCACCTGGAGCCCGTGGATGGCGCGAGGCTACCGAGGCCGGGCGGCCCGGGCCGCAGGGTCCCCGCCCCGCCGGGCCCCGCGGGCAGCACCCACCCGTCAGGAAGTCGAAGATGGCCATGTCGATGATGTCGAGGAGACGGCCGCTGCTGCTGTGCGGGTAGACCTGCTTCACCGTGTCGCAGTAAAGAGGGTTCACTTCCCACCTGAGCGGAGAAGAGGGCCTGGGCTGCAGAAGCGCGGACGGCAAGGCGCCCGCCCCCGCCCCCATGCCCCCGGTCCTGCCGGGCCGCTGGCGGCAGGCAGCCCCAGGAGGACCCGGGCAAGGACCCGCGCGGGCAGCGGGCTCCCTGGGTCGGAGGGTGGGGCCCTTTCTCCGCGCGATTCCGGAGCCTCCGCCCGGCCGGGCGCCGTGCTGACCGCGGGCCGGGAGGGCCCCCCGCCCAGCCTCTGCGGCGCCGGCCCCCCGGTCTCCCGAGCCGTTCGCAGCCCCCCGCCGGCCATCCTCTGCCATTCCTCTGCCACATGGGCTCCTCCGCCTAGGGCGCCCCCCGGTCCCTTTCCGTCTGGGGAGGGTCTTCCTCAGCCTCATGAGGCCCTAAGGATCTGTCACGTCGCCCAGAGATTCTGGCCCGGTGACTCCTCTTCCCACCACGGCTGGGTGTCTGGCTCGACGAGCGCACTCATTCCGTCACCTCGCCCGTGTTAACTGAGGACCTGCCCTGGGCCCGGGAGTGCGCCTCGCCCTGGGGGACAACCGCGAGGTCCCGGCTTCACGGCGTGGACTCGGCAAACCCGCTCCCTCCCGCGGCCTCCCCGCGGGCATCTCTGCGGGACAGCAGGCGGGCACTGCGTTCTCCCGACCTGGCTACCGTCTGCCGCCCCGCTGGACCGCAGGGCTTCCTGAAGGGACAGCAGCCCAGGTCTGTCCTTTCTGTCTCCCCCAGCATCTAGTGCTGGGTCGCAGTGGGCTCTTTATAACCAAACGCGTGAACGAAAGGGACAGAACGGACACCGGGATCCGCGTGAGACTGAGGCAGCGTCAGGGCTCCCCAAGCCAGGCGAGCAAGTCCTCGGTCCGGGGGCCCACTCACTCCTCTTTGCCCGCCAGCGAGTAGGAGCGGATCCAGGGGCTGGGGACGGACAGCCGGGGGGCCAAGTGGAGGGACGGCAGGAACGCGGACAGGGAGCCCTCCAGCAGGTGTGGGTTGCCGCACACGGCGTACTCCGTCTTGCACAAGTACGGGCACTTGGCGAAGAAACACACGTTGCTGGCTGGAGGCGGAGAAGGAGAGCAGTAAGAGGAGGGTGCGCGCCATCCTCCTGCCCCACGACATCCATGAGGAGGGAAGGGAAACCCTGGACCCGCGGCTCGGGGGGGAAAGGCCGGGGAAGAAGAAAACAGCGCCTCTTCCCGATGTAGGGGCTCGTGGATGCTGTTAAACGGCGCATCCTGGGGACCAGCTCCCAAATGTCGCAGAGTAGAGACAGCGTGGGACCAGCCTCGCGGCATCGCGCCCACGCGACCAACCCGGCCTTTGTTCGGATGGGTGGCATCTGATTTGGGGGCGGCCGCATCAGAGTTCAGGGCCCAGGCTGGTGAGCGTCTCATGTCCAGCCGTCTGCCATCCCCAGGTCGCCTTGTGTGACGCCCAGGTGGCCCAGGGTGCGAGCGTCTGATGGCAGCATGTAGCCGCCTGATAGGGGATGGGGCCACCAGCAGGAGGTCAGACCACACTGGCCACCCACATTCTTAGACCCAGAGTGTTGCTTTGGCCGGAAGCCTACCTGGAGAGATAAAGAAAACACTCTGCAGGATTTCGTTCTTGGTGACCTCCAGGATTTCCTTGGTGACATTGACTAGCCTCCCTACGGTCGGTGGTACCCGTCGGAAGTCCAGAATCCTGAAAGAGGGGGAGGCCAGTTCAGACCTGGGGGATGATCGCCATTAGAAATGGACCTGCTGCGAATTCCCTGGCGGTCCAGTGGTTAGGCCTCCGCGCTTCCACTGCAGAGGGCACGGGTTCGATCCCTGGTCTGGGAACTAAGATCCTGCCCGCAAGCCAAGCGGCAGGATCCAAAAACGAAAAAAAAAAGAAAAGAAACGGACCGGCCTTCTGACCACACCCAGCCGAGGGCGGGGTGGGGGGTGGGGGGTCTCCGCAGTGCAGAGCTGACCGTGCCGAGGGCAAGCCTGCATCTAAGGGGCTGGGAGAAGGTGGGGGGAAAGGAATCCTTATCCCGTGAGGCCTCCTGGGCGAAGCTTCCACCCTCCAAGCTGTGTCCTAGCTCAGCGCTTCTCACGCTCCAGTGTGCACATGGGTCACCCGCGATCTTGTTCAGATGCAGCTCTGAGTCAGTGGGTCCAGGCTGAGGCTGAGAGTCTGCATTTCTGAAGAGCTCCCGGGGGTGGCCAGGCTGCTGGTCCCCAGACCACACCTCGAGTAGCAATGACAGCCAAACAGAGGGAACTAGGAAATTGAGGCAGGTGCTCTCACCTTTTAATATCGTAACCGTGAGACCCTGTGGGGAAATGGCCGTGGGCACATTATCCCCACTTTCAGGGCAGGAAACTAGAGCCAAATCACAATGTCAGGTTCAGGTGTAGCCTGGGCAGTCTGGCAGGGTTAGTTTTCTTCCTAAGTGACTCTTTTCATTACATTAAAAGCCCTTGTGGGGCTTCCCTGGTGGCGCAGTGGTGAAGAATCCGCCTGCCAATGCAGGGGACACGGGTTCGAACCCTGCTCTGGGAAGGTCCCACGTGCCGCGGAGCAGCTAAGCCCGTGTGCCACAACTACTGAGCCCGCGTGCCTTAGAGCCCGCGAGCCACAGCTACTGAGCCCGTGAGCCGCGACTACTGAAGCCCGCACGCCTAGAGCCTGTGCTCCGCAACAAGAGAAGCCACCACATTGAGAGGCCCCCTCTCGCCGCAACTAGAGAAAGCCCGCGCGCAGCAACAAAGGCCCAACACAGCCAAAAATAAAATAAATAAATAAATAAATAGATAAATAAAAAGGCCTTGTGATTTTCGATCCATGGGGTTGGATGGGTCGTGTTGGGTTTGAAGGTGTTGGGACCCACGAAGAAGATGAAGTGCCAGGAAGAAGTGGCCGGGAGGGCAGCGTCTCCCTGGGGCGCCCTCTGGGGATTGGCCTCCGCAGTCAGCGCCGCCTCCCTGGGGCCAGACCCTACCTGTCCAGATGGAAAGCTGCAATCTCGGCGTTGTGTCTCTGAAAATCAACGAAGTAGAAGAAGTCCTCGGGCGTCTCTTCATCTCGCAGCTGTCTGGAAGGAAGGAAAAACGCCCTGGACTCAGACCTCAGCTGGGAGCCTGAGAAAAGAGCTGACACACGTGACCGGACGGAAAGGAAGACACGCCTTCATGCTTTTCAGGGATGCACGGATGATGGGACAGCACATCAGGAGCAGCCCGTGGCTCCCTCGGCCGGGAGACCGGCAGGCGGGAGGGGCGAAGCTTCTTGCAGGACGCGGACCATCCTGGAGGCGCCCCGGTGCGGTGCCAAGCCTCCTTCTCGAGCAGCTCTGGTGACGGCCGCTGATTCTCTGCAAAGCCCAGTGGCTGGAGGGAAGAAATCCATTCTTCCGCAGATACGCAGAAGACAGGGCACTGGCTGACACACCAGAGGGTGTGTACACCCGGGGGCCAAGGATCAAGAGAGGTGGGGTACGAGACAGAACTCTATAAAGGGAAAGGTGCCCTACAGGTGCAATTTAGCATGACTGACACAGGAGAGCAAACAGTTCTGGGTCTGTGAATCGACCGTCTACTCGGAGGCACCTCACCTGGGTCGTGAGAGCGGGTCATGCCAGAGGCCGAAGGGAGGCTAATGCAGAGGATATGTACTTATATACATTAAAGAATCCCTCCTAGATTCCTGAAAAGCACCATCCTGCCTGGTCATGAAGGGCCGGCTGGGCATGTATGTTTAGGTGCCTCCCAGTAATAGGAAGGGCATCCCGGCTGCTGGCCCCAGGTTGACTGGCCTCAGTGCTGATAATCCTTGGAAGAAGGATGATCTTCAAATTATTTTATACTCCACCGTGCGGGGCCGCACGAGGGCAATGTAATTGTAAATCAGCGTAATGTTGTGTAATGAGCTGTAAGTACGCGGCGCCCGAAATGGAAACAGTGATGGGCGCTTCGTCCCAAACGCCAGCCAGTCCTGGAAACCACGGCAAGGGGCTGCCCAGGGCGGGCCCTCGCCTTTAAAAGGTGCAGCCACACTTAGAGCACGGCCCAGGCCTGACCCAGGGCTGCTTATAGCATCGCCGAATGTCCAGGTCAGCCAGGACTGTCCATGTGTCCTCAGCTCGTTTTCATTCCTGAATTCTGTATGTAAGAATACACAGTCTGGGAATTCCCTGGCGGTCCGGTGTTTAGGACTCAGCACTTTCACGGCTGCGACCCATGGGTTTAACCCCTGGCCAGGAAAAAAAAAAAAAAAAAAAAGGTAAAGAAAAAATTAAAATTAAAAAAAAGAGAGACTACACAATCTCTGGGATGCCCTTTAGAACGCGCCCCCTGCATCGGCAGGCGGACTCTCAACCACTGCGCCACCAGGGAAGCCCCATTTCTTTATTTTTGTACGGCATATTTAGGCATGATTTTAAATTTGAAAGTCATTTCTCCTTTACGTCGGTACTTCCCAAAGCTTGAGAAGCACAGATGTATTTCTCATTGCGTCTATTGAATTATATTACATTAAAAATATAATCTTTGTGGTCATAATTTGTATTACCCAGAGATAAATTTCTACTTTCCTTTTTTAAAAACGGACAAATGCTGTTTACTTTACATTACTTGTAGAAAAAAAATGCATGCTTTTTCAAGAAATACATTTTGTTTTTTGTTTTTTGTGGTACGCGGGCCTCTCACTGTTGTGGCCTCTCCCGTTGTGGAGCGCAGGCTCCGGACGCGCAGGCTCAGCGGCCATGGCTCACGGGCCCAGCCGCTCCGCGGCATGTGGGGTCTTCCCGGACCGGGGCACGAACCCGTGTTCCTTGCATCGGCAGGCGGATTCTCAAACCACTGCGCCACCAGGGAAGCCCGAAATACATTTTAAAATGATACTTTGGCTTGGGACGAAATTTTAGAAAATGCAGATTAAACTTTGTGTTATGGCGTGAGCGTAGATCAAATGGCTTTTGTGATCTAGTGTTGGAAGCTTTTGCATTATACTCAGGGAAACAGCTCGTTCAGTTGAGCACTTTTTGCGTTTTGTTCGTAATTGACGAGGAGGAGAAGAGATTTCAGGCTGTTACTTCGTGGGCTTTCTTGCAAATAAAACACTACAAGTGTGAGTAGTTTTTTCTCCCCCAAACAGAGCTCATCCACTTTCTATTAGCTTCCAGTTTTAAAAAATTACAGACATCTTAATGTGCCACATATGAATTTTGCTCAGAGAATGCAATTCGTGGATCTGGCGATAAATGGTGAATTTGCAGATTTATCATTATTTTGACGCTTCTCTTTAACATCTCGTGTTTCTGCATCAGTGTTCTTTCTGCTTCCTCTCTAACTGATGCTCAGTTAGGACTATACATGAAACATGCACAACTAACCGTAACGATCATTTAAAACCCTCCAACGGCCCAAACACGACGGTGGCCCTGTGTTCAGCTGAGTGGCACCCAAGAATCTTGTGCCTGCTTCTGGGCCTGGGCTGGTTGCCCTGTGTGCGCAAGGCTGTCGCTCTCTTTTAAAAGGAACACAGTTCTTTTTAGTACTCTATAGGCTTGATATAAGATGAGACCCCCCCCTCCCCAAGCTGTCCCTCAGAAAAGGGAGTCTTTCCATGTTCAAGGGCTCCCTCTCAATTTCTTTATTTTGTTTGGTACAGATTCATTCAGCTGAGATGCTGCTTTTATTACCTGACTGAACTGGTTAAAACAGGCTGCTGGTGGTGACAGGGGCAGAATTTAACGTGGATTTAACATTGACCCCAAACTCGACTCCAGCGGTGCTGAGGACCAATGTCAAAAATTTTGGACAAGTGACATGTGAGACTGGGGGTGGGGGGGAAGCAATATTTCCAAATCTCTGTACTGTTTTATATGATGAGATATATATATATATTTTCTTAGGATGAGATTGTTTTTCATCGGGAAATTAAATACAGGCAGACATTCCCCCGTTTCATGTACATCGTTATATATTTATTTATTTATTTTGTAGTACTCCGTTTCTTGAATTTTATTTCTTTTTAATGTAGCAAGTTCTCATTCGTTATCTATTTTGTACATTTGAGTGTATATATGTCAATCCCAATCTCCCAATACATTGTTATTTATTTAAATTGACCAAATAACTAGATTTTTGGATCTTCACATGGAAAAATGGAGGATCTCCTTGTGTGGCCGTGGTTTTCAAGGCTGTCCTTGCCTTGGGATTAGAGGGGGCCCCAGACCAATCCTACTGGACCCCCTGAGGGGGGGGTTCAGGCATCGGGGTTTTTCAAGGCTTCCCAAGTGATTCAACGTGCAGCTGATGTATTATAAAGCTCTCCTTAGTACTTTATATGCCTAAGTATGTAAGTGCTTAGTGCTTTATAAGGGTTTTTGCTAGGGCAGTGCAGGGCTCAGAGCTAAGACTCTTTATTTAGTGCTCATTCGACCATCAGACCCACCTCCAGGGCCTTCAGTATGCCTCTCCGTCGACGGAGGTTTTGGAATCTAAGTCAGCCGAATGGGATTCCACCGGAAGACCGTGCCTTCTGGCAAGAAGCATGACTTGGGTAACGGGACCCCTCCTGGGCCATTTTCTCGTGGGCGTGTCGTGTCCAGGGGACCATTCCTGATTCAGGAATCTCACACCTCTGCTGCAGACCCTTTGGGGGCCAGGAACCCATACGCGCACCAAGCTCTGTCCGTAGACTGCATACCTATTATTTCACCCACACAGACACACTACAAAATTTTAAAGGCATGTATTTGCTGCTGTTACGAATAAAATAGACATTAATTTAAAAGTGTGATTGGCTGTAGAGAACAAACGTATGGACACCAAGGGGGGAAAGCGGGGAGGGGGGTGTGGTGGTGAGATGAACTGGGAGATTGGGAGTGACATGTATACACTCATATGTATAAAATAGATAACTAATAAGAACCTGCTGTATACAAATTAAATACATAAAATTAAAAAAGTAGAGAACAAACGTATGGGTACCAAAGGGGGAAAGTGGCAGTGGGTGGTGGTGGTGGTGGGATGAATTGGGAGATTGGGATTGACATGTATACACTCATATGTATAAAATAGATAACTAATAAGAACCTGCTGTATACAAATTAAATACATAAAATTAAAAAAAATAGTGTGATTGGCTTCGGGGTAGCCTTTCTTCATGGTCTAGTTTTTCAATCAAAACAAGTACTATTGTGTAGGTATCGCTAACCTTTTTGAGGGTCCTAGCCCTGGAAGAAAGCAAGGCTCATTTCTGGAGGCCGAGTGTGAATTTGGCAGTCCCGCTGCCTGGTTTGACTCCTGCTTGCACTGCTTGCAGCTGGGAGGTTGGGGCGAGCTGGCCTCTCCTGGCCTCAGTGTCTTCATCCATAAAGTGGACACTGTAACAGTCCCCGACTCATGAGATGGTTGATGATCCAAAGGCACGATGCACGTCAAGCGTGTAGCAGAAATACTAGCAAAGACCCAGCTCTTGCTATTTTGAATCATTATCACCAAAACAGTTGTATGCTTGTGCAGATGGCCCCAAAGAGGGTCTATAAATGCTTGGCTTAAAGATTTTAGACCACTTTTATTCATTTTTGGTCAGCACTCCCCCAGGGCTGCCACAGCTGTGCGTATGGAGGTGAGGAAAGCAGTCACTTACCTCATAGGTTTGAACATGGCCTTCCCGAAGTCCGAGAACCTCAGAACCAGTTTGAGGTGGACCCCACTGGGTTTCACGACTGTTTGGGGAGAAGGGGGAGTTAACGATGCTTCTGGGCCCAAGCTCCGGGCTGTGATCATTTCCTCATTCAATAAACCCAGCCCGTTTCTCCTCTTCGCCCTTCTTACTTGAGACCCTAAAGAGTAGGATCTGCTCTCAGAGCCTGCAGGGTACAGCCCATCGTGTCAGGCCATGGAGAGTGTGTCCAGCGACTCAAGATAAAACGTTCTCTGCTGTTACAGGGAAAGGGCAAAACAGTGCAGGTTTCCCCGGAGGGACACTTGCTGAAAACCCCAAAGGATGTTTTCCTAAGAAGAGCTGACCCCTGCCTTTGCTTCAGCTGTGCCTTAGAGACTCTGATTATGCCACCTGTGACATGGCATTAGACTTGGTCATTGATATCTCTTCCTACGTAAAACTGGACACCTGGGCTGTGATGGGGCTTGGTGACCCCTGAGGTGCACGTGCATGATCCTGACAGTGGGTACTGCCTCCTGATGTGTGTCCTGGGCACCTCACTCGCCTGGCCCTGCCCCTGCCCTGCCGTCAGCCCCGCGAGGGGCGGGATAACGCCTCCCTCACCTTTGCCTTCTAAAAAATGGCAAACGGCAGGCGCGAAACTAAAGAAAACGGAAGCCCCAGGCCCTATAAACGTGTGTCTTTAACAAGTCGTGACACATGGAAATTTCTGACGTGTGCTCAGTTCATCGAGGTCACTGGAGGGGGCTCCTCGAGGCCGGCAGTGACTGGTGGGACCTCAGTGTCCAGGCACACCTGTACCCAAGTCACAGCGCCCTGGCAGGGACCGTGCTGTATCTCATGCCTATCTTTTCGAGTCTACTCATCATTTACCCCAGGGGGTCTCAGCCTTGGCTGCATGAGGATCACCTGGAGTGTGTTTATATAAAATGCTGGTGCCTGGGCTTCCCCCTGGCAATCGAAGCAAAACCCCTGGGGTGGGGACCAAGACGCAGCAATTTTTAAAGCTCCCTGGGTGACTACTCTGCCGCCGGGTTGAGAACCACCGTCCTGCACCATTGCTTCTTAAATCTGAAAATGTACTCTAGTCCCCTGAGGATTTTGTGAAAATCCAGATTCTGACTCAGAGAATCAGGGCGGGGACTGAGATTCTGCATTTCGGACGCGCTCCTGGATGGTACGGAAGATGCTGGGCCAAGGACCACATGCCGCCCAGCAGGGTCCTACCCAAGAACTCCGCTTAAATGCCTTTTCTTTTGTGCGGGAAGGTGGGGAGAAATGTAGGTTCTCAGAGATGAGGCAGGGGGACTCAGGCTCCTCAGCCCCTGACGGATCCGCACGGAGTGGGCAGCTGGGCCTTCCCGTTGCTGCCAGGCACTGGGGTTCACAGGGCAGTGAGGGGAGGGAGGGGGATGGAGGTGGGGGGCCAGGGCGGGGCCAGGGCGGGG